>NW_025962076.1:0-154358 GCF_023159225.1 Perognathus longimembris pacificus | reverse complement strand
CGTCTCTGGCTGCGGTTCCTCTCGGGGGAAATTCATTTACTTGGAGCTTGACCTTATGCAGCTGGCTGGCTAAACTCATGAAAGAGTTTTGCAATATGCGTACAATGCAAGGAAGACATAGGCAAGCCATCAGCAAAAGTATCCCTGGGCCGAGCAATGTCATTAGCAGCCCCTTAACATTAGATAAGGAAGGGACATACTGTTGAAGTTGTTCAAACAGTTCTTTTGCTGTTTCTGCCACTTAAAGTCCAAAGGTGGAGCTTGTTCTAGTCCGGCTAATGGTCTATGGAGTTGAAAGAGATCTAAGGACAAGTTATTATGGTGCCAAATACCATTTAGATGTGCTACAACTTGTTCCCAAGGATAGCTCGACCCATTATACTTATGGAGGGTCACACAAATAAAGTCAAACCCAGCATGACAGTGTACCCATTGCAAAGTTTGTAAGGCACGAATTTGTCTCCCAGTGACAACACAGATTCATATAATGCTTCTAACTTTTGTTCTACCTTATCATCAATCCTGCCTTGAAAGTTCAGGGCTTGCGTGGTATTATGATCAAGCTGATTAACATGGTGAGCTGTCTGCACATTTTGTGTTAAAGCCACAGTAGCCGCTGCAGCAGAGGCAGCTAAACAATAAAGGCTAAAATTTCTGCTATTAATAGCCCTACAAATCGTCTAGGGCACATAAGTTCTTTTAAATGTTTTAACACTTGAATACCTGTTTCTTTATACCAAGCTTCAGATAAGTTTACAGGAAGCATAACAAATGGTGGTTGCTTAATAATAATTACAGAATCAGTAAGACCACTATACAAGCAATTTGTAAAAGAACAGTTAGTGCAGGTAACATTGAAATACATGGCTCCTATAGAAATATTAAAAGGTCCATACATAATAGCATAAGGGGGTGTTACACAACTCATAATATTTTTTAAAGAAGTAGACGTGGGCCAGGAGATATTGTTTAGGGAAGCCACTAACATCAAGACATGGTGTTGAGGGCGTCCATTCATCCACCACAGACCTGGGTTGAACATGTTGGTGAGATTAGCTCCAGACCAGTCCATCAGCTGAGAATTAGTTCCTGAAATATTGGTTATAAAAGGGTGATCGTGTCTACACTTTACGGGGTGCAGTTCTCCCGTGGATTCTACTATTTGAGAGGAGTTGATGCAGCGAGGTATCATGAAGGACGAGGTAGAATTGGCATGTACAGGAAACCCAGTAGGCAATGAAGTCATTTGTATATTATATACTTGGCTATTATCAGGAATCCAAATTCTATGATTTATGGATTTCATTACAGTACAGCCTGGAATATAACTGTTGGAGTCAGTTGTAAAGCATAAAGGGGTTCCAGTGCCAGAAGCTGCAAAGTCTCCAATCTTAACGTGCTGGACAAAAGGGTCTGGAGCTGTACCATACGCTGATCTGTTGACATGGACAAACACCTCAGCTCCCTCCCAGGTCGCAGGGTGCACAATCTGTGGATCTGGCACGTAAGCCCAGTGGGTCAGCACTTGTACCATTCTGATGAGTTTCCACAATCCGAACACAGCACACAGGTAGCCAGCGGGCATCATTTTCATCCTGTCAAAAAACACAGACATGTCCTCGACCCCATGTCAATACCGGATCGGGCCCGTGCCAAACACTTGTTAAAGGATCTTTCCACTTAACTTGAGCAAAAGCTCTTTGCTCTCTCTCTTCCCAGAACCGCTGTGCTGCAGAGTGGCCATTGCAATCCAAATTTAAAAATTTAGTATGAATAAAGTATAAGAAAGTATATTAACAGGAGAGAAGGGGTATAGTTTCCCCCCCTTTTAATTTAGAAATTTGGTGTTTTAACAAACCGTTGGCCCATTCCACAATTCCTTGACCATGATGGTTATAGGAATTCTTGTAGAGTGAACAATTTGGTAAGATTTGCAAAAAGTTTGAAAAGCTCGTCCAACATATCCCGGACCATTATAAGTTTTAATTTGTTTAGGAAGTCCCATAGTAGCAAAGCAGCGTAAGGCATGGGAGATACAATGTTTGCCAGCTTCCCCGCTAAGAGGAGTAGCCATAATAAAATTAGAGTATCTATTATAACATGGACAAAGCGGAGCTGTCTAAAAGAGAGGATGTGGGTAACATCCATTTGCCACACATGGTTAGCCTCTAAGCCTCGAGGATTAATCCCATTGGCGGGCACAGGCAGGAAGGTAGCACAGTTGGGACAAGTTTTTACAATTTGACGAGCTGCCTCATGAGTAATATGAAATTGCTGACGTAAGGCACGACTGTTTTGATGGTGGGCAGCATGTGATTGCTTTGCCAAGTCAATTTGAGAAAGAAAAATTTGGGTAGCCTCATCCGTAATAGCATTGTCCTCACTTAATGGTAAGAAGAGGCAAAGTGAAGTAATTTGTTGGAGGGACAATGATGTTAAATTGTGCCCACAAAATTGGCCCAAGCAATGGCTCAGGAATCACAATGAGTATAAAGCCATTTTTGCTGTTGTAAAGTATAGGGGATATAAATAACCTGTGGATCTCGTCCAAGATACTTACAAGATTCCACACGGCACATATGGACTAAGGTGGCTACCAATTTATAATAAGGAATTAATACTTTTGAAGGAGTAGCAGGCAAGGAAAACCACAAAAGGGGGTCCCTTCTGCTAAAGGACCGCTGTTGGAGAATGAGATATAGTTAAAATATAAGCTTTCCAGAGGCTGAGTAATCTATATAATTTACATGTTGGGAAGAAATGGCAGAATTTACTATGCTCAAGGCTTTTGCTGCTTTAGTTGTCATTTTTCTGGGAGATGTAGGGTCCGGGTCCCCCTTCAACAGACCAAACAGAAGGAAAATTTTGGCGAGTAGAAGAGAGAGCCCATGCTACAAAGCTTTGACGCAAGGTGGGGCTGTTCGCCATGCCTTGGGGTAACACTAGCCAATGGTACCTTTTCATGGGTTCTTTAAAAATTGTAGAGGGGACACTAAATGCAAAGCGTTTGTAATCTTGAGGAGCAAGAGGTATGGTATAAAAACAATCTTTTAAGTCAATTATAATTTTGTATGTATTTTGAGGAATTGCCATAGGAGAGGGTAAGCCCGGTTGTAATGCCCGCATAAGTTCCATGGTGGCATTCACTCGCCGGAGATCCTGTAGGAGTCTCCATTTGCCAGATTTCTTTTTAACAACAAAAATAGGCAAATTCCATGGGGAAGTATTAGGAGCAATGTGGCCCAAGTCCAGCTGTTCCTGCACCAGCTGTTGGGCAACAACAATCTTTTCAATTGATAGGGGCCACTGATCCATCCACACCGGAGTGTCTGATAACCATGTGATAGGATCGGCATGAGGGACAGGACGAGCAGCAACCCCCGTTAAAATATCCCAGCCCTTGTCTAGGAGGTCGGGGCTGAGGTTGAATGGGTTCTCTAATTTCTTGTTGATGGCTTACCAATCCTCCTGAAGGCAGTACCCCTTGACTTAGGAGTTGACGAATGACTGCGTCACTAGGGCT
Organism: Perognathus longimembris pacificus; assembly: GCF_023159225.1. NCBI lineage: Eukaryota > Metazoa > Chordata > Mammalia > Rodentia > Heteromyidae > Perognathus > Perognathus longimembris. The sequence goes on along the minus strand of NW_025962076.1, from coordinate 150,835 downwards.
AAACAAATAAACTCCCATCTTTTCCATAATATCTCTGCCCCACAAATTTATGGGCAAATGATCTGGAAAGTCCCAAAATGCCCCTCACCATCTCTCCAGTTAAGGATGGCACTGCTTTGTTGGGTGTCCGCAGCATGGCCAATCCCCTACAAGGATGTAAGAGACGCAGTAAGAGGCCAGTTGTAAGGCCAATGTCTCTTGGCTATCACAGACACATCTGCTCCTATATCTAACAGACCTCGGAAGGGCTTTTCTTGTATATAAATTGTAAGCTCAGGCTTTCACGTTTTATGTTTTGAACCCAAAATATGTCTGAGGACCCAAAACCCCCTTTTTCCCCTTTTAATAGATCAAACAAGGGTTTTAATTCAGCTGTGGACAATTTAAGATAAGGGCGAAGCCAATTAATATCTCCCAGAAATTTTTGAAAATCATGTAAAGTACGCAAATGAGAAGTCTTAACCTGTAATTTCTGACTAGTAAAATAATAAGGACCCAAAATATGACCAAGAGGGATTTTTATTTTTCTCTGCCTGGGCTGGCTTTGAACTATCCAAAGAGTCTTAGCCATAAAAGCCCTTTTTATTTCCAATTAGAGCAACAGGAGAACAAAAGGAGTAGAGTTTACCTGTAAGTTGCTAAAAATTGACCAACAAGTAGTTGCCAGAGTTTTGCTGTAACACTTAAAGAACAGCTGACTGATTGGATCCATGTGCCATTAAATCAAATCATATTATTTAACCTTACCTTATTGGCACGTAAAAGAGAAAACAAATGAATAACAATAAAAGTCTCAGCTTCAGTGGATCTGAAGTGGCTGTGTCTTCCATCCCAAATTAGCAGGCCAGCAGGAGAGATGGTTTGCATCTGGATAATTCTGTAGTAGAGTTCCCTGGATAGGCTGTCACATTTTCTGCTTGTTGCCTGTAAATTTCTACACAGACTGGTTAAGGGCATTCTTAAACAGATTTTAGAAGGCTTGGGCCTTTAACCATCTTTCTAGTCACAAAATCCACACAGATTGAAGGCTAACCAAGTCTGCTCTCTGTAGCAGTTTCTGAATCACAAACAACTCCCAGTTTGGGAGCCAACTGTGGAGGCAGCTTTCTGTAGCCATAGACTGCCACGGTCCACTCAGCTAGCACACATGTCAACCTGTATCCTATAAAGCAAAATGTTAATTTTGGGGTCCGGAAAATTTAGGTTAATAGTCACACCTGTGCAGTTATTTCGAAATGACTCTGGTCCCTTGATCTTAAAGAGTTTGAGAGCACCGCGAAAAAAGAGAAAAAAAATGGAGAAGCAAAATCTTGTCTATACCAAAGAATTGTCAGGATTAGGTGTACACTTGACTCAGCATAGATAGACATAAAGAATAACACACTGCTTGTACATCATTGCACTTATATCACGTGCTGTATATTAAAACCTTTTGGAGTTTTTCTTAGACACATTTGTTTGCTCCCAAACTTATCAGTTTAGGCTTAAAACCTGTTTTTTGTTTTGTTTTTAAGTTTTACCAACACATAGACATAGACATAGACATAGACACACATACACATACAGACAATGTGCACACGTTTTGGGGCGCGCTTAGAATTGTTCTTTAATTGGCCATGTAAGTTCTTTTGGAATTCCAGTGGCAAATGATATTATTTTGCCTATATTCTAGAACCACGTGGTTAGATAGTAAACAAAAAAAAAATCTTTTCAGCAAACCAAAATTTTCAGATCATCTGAGAAGACAAATTTTGAGAAACCAGTTTAGCTCACAAAGGGAGCATATGGGAGACAGGGTATGAACACAGACAGTGAGCTCACAGTAAGACACCTTCATCTTCTAGCATTTGAATTGTAAGGCACCTTTGAAATGCAAGGCCACAGGACTCCAAGTCTCTGCCCAGCCTCCAGGAATTTGGCATGCTTGTCACCTGGGGATGGGCAGGCTTTCACTCCAACCAGTCCTATTGTCTACCATGTGCTCAAAGCTAGAGAAAGTTTATGATTTAGCCAAACAAGCAGAATTTCACTAAATCTCCAAAACTTAACCATCAATAACAAGAATAGAAAACCTTTCTTTGAGTCTTTTAAAGCAGATGTTAAACAAATATCCATACCCGTCCTATGTCACAGGCAGAGTTTAGAGGGAGGCAGAAAAAGAGATAGAGAGAACTTCATCTGCCTGAGGACTCATAGAAGTTAGGTAAGTCCTGCAAAATATTCCAAATATATAAGATTGGGCTCAAACTTGAGCAGCTTTCCTGAAACAATTTAGACTTGAGGAGCAACCAGCTGAGCTGAAATAGAGATCAGTTGTCTCCAAGCACCCACAATTGCTGATCTCTTTGACCTAGCCCAGTGGATTTATGGAAAATGTAAGCTCCAGTCTAATGGTCACTCACCCTGGTTGGGGTTTTAAATCTGTTCTGGTGGATCAAATAGAGCGCTGGGTCAGGACAAGTTACCTTAGTGGTGTTAGCATTTCCCTAGCCTCAGGTCCCTTCCCTCTGCTAGCAGCCTGCACATAGGAGAGCTGTAAGTCTGCCAGGACTGTCTGCGGGGCTCCCCAGTATCTCCTGTTAAAGGAGTTTGTTGTTCTGTATGAAGCTGTGATAATAGAGCTATAAATGATTTTAACATATTCTCAACATAGGTCAATCTATCTTTAATAGGCTTATTGAATAATTTCTCCTCAGAGTCTGAGCCATCTGAGTCTTCCTTAATGTCTAGCTCAGTGGTTCAGGTCTTGTTAATTTTCTCAGCTCTTCCCAGGCAGCAGCATACGCTCCCGGAGCTGGGCAACACTCATCAGGTCCCTGTTCAGTTTCTCCAATCGACTGATCGAACTTAATCTATTCATGGCTAAGATCTAAGCAATCTCGGACCAGAAACCAAAGAATAATAGCATCCACTGAGGTTATCTCAGGGCCAGTTGCATCACAATGTTCCCTTTTTTTATTTATTTTTTATTTTTTAATTTTTTTTTTTAATTTTCTAGCAAGTTACTAAGTTATTGGTTCCTTCCTCCAGGAACTGGGGGCATGCTTCCTCAATAAAGTAAAAGAAACGTTCTAAGTCACTTTGGCCAACTTTCACTGCCCGGGCATTAAGCATGCCTTTGGGGGCCTGAATGAATAGCATGCGGCTATTACCTTGTCCCATAATTTATTACTCCCGACAATACACTCTCCTCCCGCTCTCCTTCCCAAGTATTCGGACGTCCTTACCTGAGCGGGGGTCACCCGCCGTCGATCCCAGGCCTTCAAGTCTCTGTTCGGGCACCAAACCTGCTGGGCCAGCCGGCAGGGGAGCAGGAATCCTGACTGAGGGGCGGCGGGGATAAGGAAAAGGAAAAATAAGGCAAGAGAAAAAAGACAAGAGACAAAGATGGGGTACGGGAGGTCTGCAGCCATAAGGTTGAAACTCAAGACTGCAGCAACAGTTTATTCCAACTCCCAGCTTATATGCAGTTTTGGAACCAGGGAATAGCATAGGATTGTAAAAATTCCAGAACATAAAGAGGCTTTGAAGTTTGCACCATTTGATTACAGTAGACACAGGACAAGGTTGATTAACATAGGAATCTACTCCAGCGGACATAGCAATGTGGGGACATTGCAAAGCAATTCCGGATAGTGGCTGTGAACAAATGTCCTTGCCTTTAGCGTATCCTGGCGGTAACAGCACAGCCAGAGGTGATAATGAACCTAGGTGCAGGTTTGGCTCCCGACATCTTGGCGACATCTGCACAGCCAGAGGTCAGGATGAGCTTAGCTGCTAGCTCAGCTCCCGACAACTCTGGCTGCCAGATTTCAGTAAGCTGGCAGAGGAGCCAGCCCCTGGCCCCACAGAAAAATTTTGGAGCAGCTCCTTCTTTCCCCTAATCTCAAGCATATCCCCCAACAACCTGCAGCAACAATCAGTTTCAAGACTCCTCTGAGCAACAAAAGGAAGTGCAGGACTGGATCTCTGTTCCTCTACCTGCACAGTTCTGACTTCTGAAATGGGTTTTCAGCCCCTCCCTACAGGAGTCTTTGGCCCACTTCCAAGGGAATCTGTTGGCTTATTGTTAGGCCGCAGCAGCTCTGCACTGAGGGGCTTACCTATTATTCCAGGAGTGATCGATCAGTACTCTAATGGAGAAATAAAAAATCATGGCTTCAGTGCTTGCTAATGTTACCACTATCCCGGCAGCTCATTCTTGTTCCTTTAAGTTGTCGGTGCCTCAGTTACTACAAACCCTAGGGGATAAAGGAATTTTTTGATCTTCTGACAATTTTTGGGTTCAAAACATAAAATATGAATGGCCCGGGAATAACTCCTTCTCATATTTTGAGATATCAATTTGTTGAGACTACCTCTTGGGCTGTAAAACCCAATCTTCTCAAGTCACTTCGATCCATTTATCTAAGAGGTTAGCAATATTTCCCATTGACCACTGGTTCAAATATAGGTCTATGGCACATAGAACAAGTTATATTCAAATGCAAATTACTCACTAGCTGGGGCAACAAATGAGCTAATTCCTCCAGTACTCATACCTTATGAAAGAGATCAACAAAGAAACATGTGCTTCAATCTTAAAGTGACCTTGGGGTATTCCAAAGGATATGAAACTTAGGCAAGACATGGGTGAACGATTGCCAATTTTCCTATTTTTATCCAGTCCCTTCTAGGTTCCTTGGTTACATGTAGCTCCAGTATTCATATAGCTGGCCTCTACACACATACATGTCTAGCACAATGATGATCAAGTTGTCCACATCCTGGTTGTGGTGGGTAACCTATATTAAACAGGAAGTGCACAGTAAACTAAGCATATCTTAGACATGAGTATGTCCTTTTTGCCACATGGCAAACGTGTGCTCCTCAAAGAATAGTACTAGCAATTAGCCACAGTGTTCATAATGATGATAGAAAAAAGGGGAGAAAAAAGATAAAATGTAATGTACCATAAATCAAGAGCTTGGTAAGTTAAAAATAAGAAGGAATGTTATGGAAGGTAAGAAAGAGAGGGAAGGAATGAATGTTACAAAGAAGACGGACAGGGTAATGAAGCGGAGGAAGACAAGAAGACAGGAAGGAAGACAGGTGGGAAGGGAGCAAAGAGGAAAGGAATGCAGGCAGGGAAGGAGGCAGGGACAGATGGATTGTGGTTTGTATCGACAGTATGTGGGACAGAGTTAATGGTGGAAGTATGGAGGAAGAAGGGTCCGAAGGTAATCCTGGGGAATGAGAGATTACCATTATGTATCTGTAGCTCCTTTGTTGAATATCATCTGACTATAAGAATGCAGATTTAGCTCTCCTGCTCTGTGAATAGCCTAAACGTGCGATAATTATTCCTTGTGAGGGAGAGCACAGTGTCCATGATTGTTTGGGTGTGGCTCACTTGACTTAGTGTAATTTTGTCCAAGTGCTTCCATTTCCTTATGAATGGGGCAATGTCATTCTTTCTGATTGAGGCATAAAATTCCATCGTATATATGTACCACAATATCCTGAGGGGGATCTGTGTTGGTCCATATTTTAGCTATGACAAATTGTGCTGCGATGAACATTGTTGTGCTGGTGGCTTCAGTGTCTTTTCTTTTTTTGGTCTTTTGGGTAGATGCACAAAAGTGGGGCTGTTGGGTATTAGGGGAGCTCTATGTTAAGCCTTCTGAGGAAGCTCCATAGTGCTTGCCAGAGTATTTGGACCAGTTTACAATCCCACTAAAAATGAAGTAGTGTTCCCTTTTGGCCACATCGCCTCTAATTTATTAATGTTAGGTTTTTTTTTTGTTTTTTTTTTTGGCCAGTCCTGGGCCTTGGACTTAGGGCCTGAGCACTGTCCCTGGCTTCTTTCCGCTCAAGGCTAGCACTGTGCCACTTGAGCCACAGCGCCGCATTTGGCAGATTTCTGTGTATGAGGTGCTGGGGAATTGAACCTAGGGCCTCCTGTATCTGAGGCAGGCACTCTTGCCCCTAGGCTATATCCCCAGCCCAATGTTAGTTTTCTTGATACAGTACTTTCTTAATGGGTTGAGTTGTTGAACACAGAAGACGACACTGAGTGAAATAAATGCCATATTATGGAAACCAGTGTTATATCACAGTTGTAGTACTTTCTCCATGACATGTGTAACCGTAGCCTCTGTTGTTGATGTTCCTCTTGTATCCCCTTCTGTCTTCATACCTACACTATCACTATATCTTATCTGAGTACATTGGAAATCATGAATACTGATATTTGAACTAGGAAAGTGAAAGGATATACCAAAATCTAGAGACACAGGATAACAAGACGAATGACTTCAAAAGCAATACTTACAAAACTGTTTTCTCTAAACCACCTCAAGCACTCATGGGGAATGAAGGAAATGGGGCGTGGGGAGGGGAAATGTGGGACTAGTAAAAAAACAAGACAATAAATGTATCCAATGCCTAAGATACGAAACTGTAACCTATCTGGACATCATTTTGACAATAAATAAGAAAAAATGATTTAAAAAATACAGCTTTATTTCTGGGTTTCGTATTCCATTTCATTTTTCTTCAGTTTTTCTGTATACCAGTACCACCTGTTTTTGTTATGATGGCTATATAATAGATCTTGACACGGCACTTTTAAGAATAACGAAAGGAAGGCAAGAAGACTCCCAAATGGGTAAGATAAGGATTCCACAAGAAATATTGCCAGAATAATCCAGGACATCCAAACAATCAGAAACAACTATTTCCAGAAACTATACTCACTAAAGAATGAATACTATAGGGAAAGAGGTAGATTTTTACAGAAATATAAACTGTCCAACCTGAGGCAAGAACATATAAATCAATTAAATTACCGCATGAAATATGACGAGATACAGGAAGCAATGAAATTTCTTCCAATATAAAAAAGGCAATCACCGCAGAATTCTATAACACTTTCTAAGAAAGGGGAAAACACCAATATTCTCTAGTTCTTCCGTGAAGTTGATGCAGAGGGAGAAACCCCAAACCAGTTCCTTGAATCAAATACAATCACAAAACCAGGAAAAGATCCCCCAAAAAGATGTTACAAAAAAATCTCACTTAGGAACAAAGATGCACAACTCCTCTACATAATATTACCTAGCAGAATCCAAAAACAGATTTTATAAGTCATGCATCATGGGCAACTAGCCTTCATTCCACAACTGGAAGCCTGCTATAGCAGATTCATAACTTTTAATGCAATTCACCAAATTGACATAGGTAAGATGAAGAATCACATCATTCTTGATGTGGCTGCTCCAAACCTTCAATGTTATAACACAGCAATAGATTTTCAAAGCCCTGAAGAAAATAGGATTAGAAAGACCCTTTTTAAAACAATGAAAGCTATATATATTAGAACAACTGCTAATGTCATACCAAATGGGAAGAACGAAAACCATTTTCTTGAAAACCAGGAACAAGACAAGGATAATACCTCTCTCTTCTCCTATTTAATATATTTATGGAATCCTTAGCCATAACAAGAAAGCTCCAAATAGGGAGGATCCAAATAGGGAGAGAAGATGTGAAACTTTCCTGATTTGCTGATATTATGTTTTTATACCTGAAGGACCCAAATAAATCTCCTCCAAATTCCTAGACCTAACAAACCGTTTTACCAAATAACAGACGGTAATTTGCAACAGTCAAATATTATAACTTGCTAATATATTCATACAAAGGGGATTCAAGAAACGATTCCCTCCAAAACCTACACACCAATCAAGAATTTCGCCATGGATCTAAAAACAGATTACACTGAAGAGGAAATAAAAATGATATTGAAATATATAAACATAACCATCATCATTGGCAGTATCTGATATGCAAATAAAAACAACCCTGAAATAACATGTTTCCAATGTCAGAATGAGTAATTATCTTAACTCAGGCAACAACAAGTGCTGGAGGGAATTCCCAAAAAGAGGAAATGTACTGCTCTGTTGCTGGGAATGTAAACTACTTCCACCACTCTCGAAACAGAATGTAGATTCTTCAAAAGAACAGCCGTGGCACAGCACATGATTCATTCTGAGCAACAGGATCCAGGATATGACTAGAAAACCTGCACTTCTGTACAATAATAATTTCTCTGACGAGTGGAGTATTTCACCTCAGCACAGATATTCTGATGCTTACTACCAAACTAATATGCCTTTGGAGAAAATTCTCTATTAAAGAGTCTCCTGTGTTTGTTGGCCAAAGGATGCCCCTTTGTCATGAGACTCTCCTCCACCCTCCGCCACACATATAGAACCTCCTTGGGGAGACTTGTTTGCCCAGCTGCTCCAGCGAAAGCTTTTCTCAATTAAGTGGGAAGTCAATAATCTATAATAATTAGTCTTGAGGAAATAGTAGCTAGTTAATAAAGTTCTACGTTGAATACTTTGATCCTTTGTTGTAGAGCTGACAAATTGTAGTATCAACACCCTTCGTAGTAGCAACAACCTTTGAGGTAGCAACATCTGTTACAGTAGTGACATCCACAACTTTGGTGTTTATATGAATATATTTATGCATTAATTTTACTCATGAAATTGCGAATTGATTTCTAAACCAATATAAACCCTGGCCTTGCTAAATAAAAGTGTGCATTGGACCACTCTCCTTTACATACCCTGTGTCTTGACTATGGTTAGAAATACACCAGTCCAACAACTGGCTTCTGGATCCAAGGACCTGATAATTGATCTATAGGAGATTGCTGAACTGCGTTTGAGCTCTCTCTCGAGTGTAGGTGAAAGATATTTTGATTGAAAGGAGAGAGGGGAACTGAGTGGTGAGCTCCTGATAACTAAAATGTTACAGGTTTATGGGACAAGCTAAATCTACTCTTTTTTCTAATCTTATTGACCATGTACTGAAACTTACAGAGCTACGGTCTTGTGTTCACAATTAGATGAGTGCATGCAGGTGGTAAAGGAGTATAATCCGTGGTTCCAGGAGGAAGATACTTTAGACTTAGAATTCTGGGAAGGAGTAAACAATAATGTGTAAAAGGCATATCAGTGTGGGGAAAAGGTTCCAGATACATTTTGGTCTAATTGTGCATTAATATGTACAGCTCTAATTATCATGCTTGCGATGCTGTGGTAAGATCAGCTGCTGAACTGGAGGTAGATGTGGAGAAAGCTATGAAGGTTTATAGTTTGTCCAAGGAGGCAAAAACTCAAAGTGGGCAGGAGTTAAAGAGATGGCTACACCTGAGCAATCTCTTGATAGTTCTGCTAGAGAAAAGGTAGAGCCAAAAGCTAAAGCTTTGGTCACTACCTATGTTTCTTCAGAAAATGAAGCCACTCTAAATAGCTCAGCAGGGCAGTCAGTGTGCTAAAGAGGCTCTCCATATCTGCCACGGACTTCAGCGGGGATGAGTCTTATAAAGAAAAAATTTTTGCTGCAGCGCCTGCCTTTCCTTTTCTGTTCTTCAGATTCTGACTCTGAGGACTTTGTTCCTCTCCCTCACTATCGACGGTTTCCCATTATTCGACCCCCTTGAGTCGATGGAGAAGCTCAGCCCCCTCATTATGAAAGTATCAATATGGTTTATATCACTCAGCTGTGGAAGGCGGTAACCTTATATGCACCACAGGCGCTGAAGTTAAAGAGTTAATGTTGACAACTGTTTCTGCTTATTAAAATTTGGCTCCTGAGGATTGGAAGATTATGTGTAGGGCATTATTAAAACCTCAGGAATATCTATAATGGTTAATGTGGTAGAATGATGTTGCATCCGCCAGAGCAGGCTAAAATGCTCACTGCCTAAATGCCGCCCTTCACAAAATACCGCATGATATATGAATAGGCACTGGGGTTTATAAGACCCAGAATCAAGTAAATACTCCAAAGGAGATTGACCAGTGGCTGCACGAGATATGTCTAGAGGCATTGGGTTGGGTATGTCCCACAGTAAAAAAGGATGGTTCTTAGGCCTGCTTTATTCAATGGGCCTAGGAACCCTACTTTGACTTCATATTGCGCCTTCAGAAAAACATCCATAGAACAGTACAAGGTGCTGCTGTTCACGATCAATTAAGTAAATTACTGGCAATTGAGAATACTAAGGAAGATTGTCAGTCTGCTTATCTACCTGCTAAGGAGATTGGGGAGGTACTAGCATATTTCAAGGCTTGTCGGAATGTATTTTTGGACACTCAAAAGATGAAGCTATTGGGACAGTCTCTGGGTTCTAGTGTGAAAGTACCCAAATCCGGGAAATTAAACTGTTTTGACTGTGGGGACAAGGGCATACTAAAATGAATTGTGTAAAAATGAAAGTGGCAAATACAAACTCGCCTAGGAAAATCCGTTTCTGCAAACGTGGGGTGCATTGGGCCCAAGAATTTTGATCTCAAACTGACATTGGTGGACATATGCTTCCCTTTCATCGGGAGCAGCACAGGGAGAAAGTACAAGGTGTTCAGGAAAGGGGGCAAAGGGCAAGCCTCATGGTCCCATTCCTATGAACGAGCCTTACCCACCATCTTTTCGTTACAACCAGCCCAGATTGGGAGTGCCACAGTGGACCTTTACTCAAGCCCATTCTTAACTTTCCCTGCTAATTTCCAGAATTAGAACTTGCATATACGGTCCCTTGCCATGGGGGACTTGGGGCCTTCTTTTGGAGCATTCCAGTTTCATTGCTAAAGGGGTGTTAGTTGTACCAGGAGTAACTGACTCTGACTACATAGGACAAATTCAAATACTTAAGACCGCCCCTGTACCTTATGATATTAATTCTGGTGATCGTATTGCACAAGTGATTTTCTTTGCTTACATATTTATATCAACTCTGCAAACCCTTATCAAGGAGCTTTTGACAGTATGAAATATCAATGTGTTTTCTGGATTTTCAAGGAAGCATACAAACCACCTTGTTGTAAATTTTATATAGGAAAGAGGCATTGCTAGCTACTGGCTAAGACATCACAATAATCAGCCAGATTGAATGGGGCATCGGGGCAGGGTGACTCAAACTATCAAATGCAGAATAAAAGATGTCAGTAGTACACTAGATTCAGTTATTAAGCAACATCTTGAATATCAGAATATTACTGATGGTGAAGTCCAACATTCCATTTTTGATCCATAATTTTTGTAAGTACCTATTAATGTAATTGTACTAGACGTCTTTGAACAGTGGGGAGCTCATTTAGTTTTCCCTTGATGTTCAGTCTTGATGTTGCATGTCTTTCTCAGTAAGATTACTTACTTGGCAGACAGATTGTCCAGTTTGCCGTGAGCAAAGGCCCTTATCTAAAGAAAAGTTGGCGGCCACAATGCAAGTTGTTGGATATAAGTTAGCTTCAAATGATATTGAGGTTTCTATCTCTACCTAGAACTTTCCTATTTCTGTTATTAAAAAGAAATCTCACAAATGGAGATTGCTCACTGATTGTCGAGCTCTAAATACAGCTTTGAGGCCTATATTTACAACATGGCCTGCCCCAATCATGTCTGATTCCTTTAAATTGGCATATTTTACTAAGATTTGCAAGATTGTTTCTTTACTATTTTCTTATTTGATGAGGACCTATCATGCTTTGCTTTTACTTTAAGACAGATTAATCTCCAAGGACCCCATGGAAGGTTTAAATGGAAATTATTGCCACCAGGCATGATGAACTCACCTATTATGTGTCAAACTTTTGTAGCCAGAGCACTAGAACGTATTAGGAAAAGATTTGCTCAGGTTTCATGTATTCATTATATGGATGACTAATTATTTGCTGCCCCTAATAAAGATAATCTATCAGACTTATTACAAATTTTGCCCTTCCACTTGCAAGCAAATGGTTTACTAGTTGCCCCTGATAAAATCTGGACCGAGGAGCCATTAAAGTATCTAGGATATTTAGTTAACAGAAACAAGCAATTATTCTCCAGTTTATAAAAATTCGTACTGAAAAATTAAATACTCTTGATTTTCAAATGTTACTAGAGGACATTAATTGGCTTCATCCTTCCTTAGGCATTCCCACATATGCTTTGCATAATGTATTCTCCATTCTTCAAGAGGATTTGACTTTAAATAGCCCTTGTGTATTAACTAGTGAGGAAAGTCAGGAATTACTTTTAGTAGAAAAAGCCCTGACTCAAAATTTCTTAGCCCAGGTAGATTTATCTGTCTCTAATGGGTTATTAAATCTACTTACAAAGTTTACCACACAGGGGGAATAGCACAGTACAATAAGACTTTGATATGTACCAGGCACACATTGTCTGAAATGTAAACCACATGTCTGGAGGTGATCAGCTTTATTATCATGCAAGGCTGTAAAATGTGCCTGCAAATCAATGGGGAGGACAACTACTTGATTATCATCCCCACACCTAAATAACAATTCAAATTTGCATTACAAAACTCTGATCTCCTCCCTTTATCATTGAATGTCTTTAATGGAGAAGTTTTATACCAATTACCTTCTAGTCCTTAAAGGAAATTATTTCAATAACAAATTTATATTACTGATAATATTTGACTTTCTAAGCCCATTCTAAATTCGCCTAATATTTTTGAAGATAGTACCAAAAATATCAAATGTTTTTTTTGACAGAAGGTAAATATCAAGTTTTCCTCACTCCCTGGCAATAGGCACACAAAATGAATTACAGGCTGTTATATACGCTTTAAAGAATTTTTTTTTTTTTTTTTTTTGGCCAGGCCTGAGCACTGTCCCTGGCTTCTTCCTGATCAAGGCTAGCACTCTGCCACTTGAGCCACAGCGCCACCTCTGGCCGTTTTCTGTATATATGGTGCTGGGGAATCGAACCTAGGGCCTCGTGTATCCGAGGCAGGCACTCTTGCCACTAGGCTATATCCCCAGCCCACAGAATTTCTTAATAACTTTCAATTTAATCACTCAGTCGACCTGTGCAGCACATGTTTTATGCAATATATATTCTGCTGTTATTTATCACATAAACCCCCCACTAGATTCACTATTTAAACAATTCAAATCCAGTAATGCCAAAGACAGCATTTACTGTATGTCATTCACATTCTTGCTTATTCTAATTTGACAGGTCCCATGGCACGTGGTAATTTTCATGTAGATGATTTAGTCTCTTTTATTTCAGCAAAAGAAGAACATGCATCTTGGCACTCTAATGCAGGTCATTTACCTGTCACATATAAAATTCCTTTTAGGGTTGGGATTATGTTCTTGTGGCAAGAATGCTTGCCTCATCTACATGAAGCCATGAGTTTCATTCCCTAGCGCCACATACATAGAACATGGCCAGAAGTGGCACTGTGGTTCAAGTGGCAGCATGCTATCTATACTTGAACAAAAAAGAAGCCAGGGACTGTCCTCAGGCCCTGAGTCCATGACCCAGGACGGGAATAAATAAAATAAAATAAAATAATATTCCTTTTAAACAACCTAAGCAAATTATTGCTAACTGTCCTACTTGTTGACCTTTGCATTTACAAACCCTTCCCCTTGGTGCTAATCTTCAAGGCCTGGCTCCAAACAATAATTGGCAAATGGATGTAACACACATCCCTGAATTTGTCTGCCTACAAGATGTGCTTGTAACTTTTTGACACATTCTTTTTTTGGGGGGGCACAGCTCTACCTGGTGAAAAATGGACTCAGGTCATTCAACATTTACTAGAAACATGTGCAGTCAGGTAGATTTCTTCTCAAATAAAAACTAACAATGGACCAACTGAAACCAGTAAATAAGTGCAAATATGTTTAGAATTTCGTAATATCTTCCATGTTACATGAGTTGAATATAAACCTCACGGTCAAGGTAGAGTAGAATGAACTCACTGTACTTTGAAAAGACAAATTAAAAAGTAAAAGAGGGGCTGGGGATATAGCCTAGTGGCAAGAGTGCCTGCCTCGGATACACGAGGCCCTAGCTTCGATTCCCTAGCACCACATCTACGGAAAACGGCCAGAAGTGACGCTGTGGCTCAAGTGGCAGAGTGCTAGCCTTGAGCGGGAAGAAGCCAGGGACAGTGCTCAGGCCCGAAGTCCAAGGCAAAGGACTGGCCCAAAAAAAAAAAAAAAAAAAAGAAAGTAAAGAGGTTGAATATGTATAGTACTGAGGAGTATTCCACATCTATGAATAGCCTTTATAAAATAGACTGAGCTGTTATTGCAGTAGCACTATTTGTTCTTAAGTTTTTAAATTTGCCTCAAGGAGATGTTTTGGCCATAGCCAAGCAACACTTCCTAGCTCCGTGTATGTTAATCAAGCCACATTCGGTTTGGATTTGATTGGGGGTTGGGTTAGATTGGGCCCCTTGGAAGTTGTTAATCCAGAGGCTATGGAATGCTTATGTTGCTACAGAAGATGTCCAAAACTTCTGGCATCCACTCTGCTGAGTCCGACAAGGAGTGCCCCCAGAACACAAAGTGTAAGACATCCTCATCTATGCTATGAGACCATCCCAATCCAAGCCATGGCTGCCCACAGTCTCCATAAAAATCCTCATAGAGGAAGGACAGCCCATTGGCCCTTATGGGGACAGGTAAAAGCGCTGTCTCACAAAGCCCAACAGGTAGTGCTATCTACTGAAAAAGTGCTGACTCTGGAACATCTACTCCTGCCTATGTGTGCTCTGTTAACCTGTGTCTTGTAACTCTATGGCAGGGGATAATTCAGAGGTATTGTATTGGACCAGTATCTTTAAACCTCCCTTATTGCATCCAGATTTATGGACCAAATCCCCCGTCTCTGTATCTATATCTAGTCCTGACTTAATCTCTCTCTGTTATCTGTTTGGCATTCCAGTCTATCCTATGGAAGAAGGACAAGATTCTAACATCTCTTACTCTCAGTTCTCTAAAGCTATCTGTCTCGGCAATTCTCCATGTTAACCCTTTAGATATCAATATTTTTAATTCAACATGGAGGTTTATATAATCCCAGTAGAACTCGGCTGGTTAGACTGTCCTTTTGGTCTGTGAGATCTCACACCTATAAGATACACAACTCTCCTAGTCCTTTTGGTTTGTGGTTACAAAACTGCACCGAACATAATTTTGCTCCTGAAAAGCTATACAATCTCATACTCCATAAACCAATTATGAGCAGCAGTGGAGTTGCTCAATCTTACATGTCTTCTATGCTATCTTACATGTCTTCTATGCTATGTCTGAATTTGAAAGTGAGATATCCTCCAAAAGTAGTTTGCTGTTATAGAATTATTTTCCACTTAATATCTTTGGGAATATCCTTTTATGTGACTCCATGGTAATTCAAATTTTGAAATCCAGGATGAATATACCTGAGTGTGTCCATGGTAATTATTGTAGTAGAAAAGAACCTGAATGTGCATCAGGTGAAAATTGAGCACAAAATATTTCCTTCAATTTTGTCTCCAAATATTTTGGAAATCATTACCTGGCTACTTTGGTATCTCCTGTGCTAATCTGTTTATACTGAGCCATTTTGATAAACATTTCAATTTTTATGTGTAAATCATTTCTAAATTTTAATTATATTTTTAGTTTGACACGAGGACATAGTGTTTCAACTTATATCACTTCCATCCATGGCAACATCAATAGTGAAATATCTTCATTAATTAGGGGAGCATACATGATTATGTTAATTTAGTAGGAGTCATGAACACCTAGGTATGGCTCAGGGCACCTTGTTAGGACTATTGAAAACATGGTCTTCTATTGAATCCAGTCTGAAATAAAGTCTTTGTTGATCCACTTAGAACACAAACAATCCCAGTATCATCTGCACATAAGAATATTAATGCGTTGTGCCTTTTAAATATTTTTCAAACCATATATACTCATTACAAACTGCAAACAATGGCCTGAGGAAGAACTATTCAAACAGCAGTTAACATGCATATATATTATGAAATTATAATCAATTTCTCTACACTGTCTTAAATATTTCTATTATAATATTAGACGCTTATATAGCTCAAGTACTTGGACATTGCACACTTAAAAATGAAGATGCATTTATTGATTAAGATTAAGGACAGAGAGACCCATGATAGCTCTTAGAATTGTCCTTGAAGTTGTTTGAATTACATCATTGCAAATTTTCCCAATTTTGATAGTATTCTTAAATTGGGTCATGATACAATCTGAAACAGTCCCTTTTTATTTGTAGCCTGTTGTACAACAGCTCTTAGAAGGCAAAATAGAGCCAGACACTTAAAAAATCATACAAATAAAATATTTCAAATGATATTCATAAGTTTTCTTTATTTGGTTTCAAAAAGCCCAGAGTCATTATGGAATACCTGTTACAGTCCTTGGTATTTCCCATGGGCTCATAACAGGGAGGTATTCCAACCCTTTGTTTAGCCTTATGTCATGACCAACACTGTAAATTGTAAATTGATGGGCCTAAATATAGAAGTGATACAGTGTCTATTGTTACATAGCACATGCAAAACCCACTTTAAACATTTAACCCAGACGTCTTATTTATATAAATAAACATATAACTAGCAAATGAAGAAAGCTTTTATGTCCAATTACAATGAATCATTAACTCATATCTTTGGATAAAGTACGTTTTTTTGGTACATTGCCTGATAAATTTGCTACACTAATTCTTTTTTTTTTTTTTTTTTTTTTTTTTGGCCACTCCTGGGCCTTGGACTCAGGGCCTGAGCACTGTCCCTGGCTTCTTCCCGATCAAGGCTAGCACTCTGCCACTTGAGCCACAGCGCCGCTTCTGGCCATTTTCTGTATATGTGGTGCTGGGGAATCGAACCTAGGGCCTCGTGTATCCGAGGCAGGCACTCTTGCCACTAGGCTATATCCCCAGCCCCTACACTAATTCTTAAGCTAAATCAATATTATACTTCTGTTTGCTCACAGTAAATCAATTCACTTTTCCTTCATATTTTAATGTCAATGCCCACTGCTGCTGTTACAATAAAAATAATATATGGATTCTTTGTCATAGTGCAAAACTCATGACGCTATTTTCTCTTCTTTAATCTGTGATTCCTTGTGATTTCTATTTGAATAACAAACAGGATGAAAGCTCAAGAATGCAGAGTGATAAGGGACTGATAGATTTTAATTTAAATTCTTGGTTGATTTCTTCTTGTGAGTCCAGTGTAAATGTAAATGTAAGTATGTTCTTCCCTGCTGTCACTTGCTTGTTCCAGCAAGTTATTCTGGGGGAGAACAATAAAAATATACTTGTCAACCTGCAGATTGATGAGAGTACCTGTGAAACTTTAGACATGTACTTAGAGTTTTGTTCTATCCTTCGTAAGACACTTTCGCTATAATGATGCTTTCTTTTTACATTTGAGGTTTGGATCAAAGTTTAGGTAGAGAAATGTAGGTCAAACATTATCAATTAGATTTGAAATCTTAGGATTATGATTTCTTATGTACTCGTAATTATTTACTATTTTTGGCCTGAGACTAGGTGACATTACATGTTTTGTGTCTCTGTATGTATAACCTAGGATATGGCTTGTGGAAATGTGCCCGGGTCCTTAAAATAATGAGTATTCATTGATTCACCTGTACAAGTACCTCCAAGTGGGTCAAGACACACAAGTGTCCAAGTATAGTTTTCCAGAAGCTGTCCAATTAATTGGTTTCAATGTATATTGAAGTTAAGAAAGCAGGGAATTCATTCATGAAAATAGGCATTTGTTCAATTTGCAGTACCTCTAGAAGATCCAAGGATGTGTCTAATGTTTGTAGACACAATACAAACATAAGTGTTAGCACTCTATGCATCGAATGAAAAAAAATGTGTTTTTATTTATACCTTTGCAGAAATAATCAGTTGCCCCACCGTGGTGAGTTCAACAAGTATTTCTCCTTGTCTTATCTATGAGTAAAAATAATAAAAAAAATCTAATCATATGAATGTCTTTTGATTTCCCATAATAATTGAGAAAAGCACTCTTGCAACAAGGCCATATTCCCAGCCCTCCCCTAATCATTTAAACCTCCAATTTGGTTACAGTGTATATTCTTTACAATGAATTATGACATAAGTGGAGGTGTTTCTTTCCTTATAGAAGTATATCCACTTAATATTTGAGAAAGCACACTTAGGTAGGAGAAATGCAATTATGATCATTAAATGGAAATCTAAGTACGTTAACATGTAAAGTCCTCCTATGATTGTTCTTCAGTTACTTTTACATGAGTCTGATATGTTTCAATTCATTATGTATTCTTGCATGTAAGAAAGTATCACCAAATTTACCTCTTTAAAAGAGAACGTCAATTTATGTGACATTATGTGAACATCAATTTGGTGAGCCAAACACTTCTGGGAGATTTTGTAAAAAGAAAAAATTCAACTCTGTGAGCTTTTCTTACTACGAAAGATTCTCAATATCGAAATAATTTCAGTGTGTGACAATATGCAAGGATTCTTTGACTTCTTTAAATAGGACGATTTGCAAGACCGAATGAATGGAAAATGTGGTGGGGAATACAGCAAAAAGGGCTCACCAAGTGAATTGGGTAGTGAGCAGAACAAACTGATCTAATCAAGGGACTTAGGAAGAGATATATCAGAGGAAAAGAGGAACAGATTACAGGAAGCATAAAGAAAGAGAGGTATATGCATATATCGCCATTTGGGGATGAATTGCTTTACAATTACTATGCATAGAGGACATAAGAATTTTGAGAATTGAATGTGACACTGAGCATGAAGGATCAGACCTCTGTTTATTTTACTTTATAATATTATTAAGAATTACTAACACATAGAGATAATGTGCAAATAATTCAGAAATTGAGGGAGTTGTTTGAGGGGTGAAGCAGAGGGATGAAGGGAGAAAAATCAGGAAGGGATAGCAGGTATGAGAAGAAATGCATATGTAATCACTATATGAAGCATGTTTCTGTAAACCCACTGTACATCATCCTAAAAATAAGAAAGAAAATGTAAAAAAATTAAGTGTAAATGCATTTTGCGGTGGGAAACTAGATTTCTCTATGTATCCAAAAAAATAACATTCAAAATGTATTAAAATTTGTGCATTGTTGGAAATATTACAAGTGTTGGTAGATAATCAGAAAGAAGAAAATTTTTGATTCTGTGTGTGTTTGTGTTTGTGTTTGAGTGAGTGACTGTGTGTGTGTGCCTAGTCTTTTAAAGTTATGTCTCATGGTGATCAACATAGAAATTCATTGCTAAGATAGGGTATATAAAATTTGTCAAACATGGTAATTCCTCCCTCATTTTTCTCTTGTTTCACTTTCCAATCAACTGTTCACCATCTTTGAATGGTTAATTAAAACTATTTCTATTTCTTTGTTGCATTCCTTTACCCTTTGCACTTCTCACAGTGTGAAGAAGTCATTTCCTTACTAAGATAAAGAAAGAGACAATAGTAAGAGCTCCATGGTCTACTACAGCGACACCTGGTTTACAAACACAGAAAATTAAATCAAAAGAAATAATTTCAAATAAGTATTTCAAAATAAAAATAAAGAAACCTCCGGATTCCATATATTTGAGATCATTACTATTACCATGATTGTTTGTGATTATTTCTCCAAAGTATTGAGAAACTGTGATACTCTGCATGGAAAATCCTAGGCATGTATGCCATTTTTACCACTCAGTGAATCCATTGGCTCTGTTTGCCGCTGGTTCACTTCATACGACATAATGTTTTCCTAAGGCTTTCTATTTCCTTAGAAATGTGAGGATGTCATTCTTTCTGAAGGAAGCCTAGAATTACACTATGAATATAAAACCACTTTCTGTTGTTCCATTCATCAACTGATGGGCAGAAGAGTTGGTTACATATGTTGGCTATTTGAGAGAATGCTGCAATGATCATGATCATGGTGGAAGTTTTAGCATGGAATTCGTTGTGATCTTTACAGTGAATGCCCACCATTGAGATTGCTCGATCATAATCTATGTGTATATTTTATTGCAGATGTGGTGTACTGCTTTGCAGAGTGTCTAAAGAATTTTATTTATTTGAGTTTAAATTATATTTTGTATTTTAGAGCCCTATTTGTTTAGTAGCTACTGCATATCTTCTCTCATATTCTGTGCTCTCCTCTCTCTTTATAATTTGACATATGGAGCTTAGCAATTCCATGGACGTCTTTTTGTACAATACTGTGATTTAATGTGGTTGTTAGATTTTATACAAATCTGTTAATCTGCGCTCAGAAGCCCTAGTGTTTTTCCTCGTTCTTCTTGCATATTTATTGTATCCATTTTACCTCGAATCCCTGATCCAATTAGAATTTTTGGTGGTGTAAGGAGACACACATTGATGTACTTTTGGTTGGCGGAAGAGTTTAAAGTATTCTGCCTTACCATTTCTTGAAAAGGCTGTGCGTTTCT
Organism: Perognathus longimembris pacificus; assembly: GCF_023159225.1. Classification (NCBI taxonomy): domain Eukaryota; kingdom Metazoa; phylum Chordata; class Mammalia; order Rodentia; family Heteromyidae; genus Perognathus; species Perognathus longimembris. The sequence goes on along the minus strand of NW_025962076.1, from coordinate 130,534 downwards.
ATCCAATTCTTTTGTCTTAATTATAAAAAACCAAGGTGTCATAGGTGTATATGTTGACTTCTCTGTCTTCAATCACATTTTCTTGATTTTTGGCCTTTTGTTGTACCAGGCCCAAAAAGACTTTCAACCTGAAGCTTCCAAAAGTTTGAAAGTAGATATTAACATACCTCCAGCACTGTTCTTCCTGCTATGGAGTGTTTTGGCATCAACAAACTGAGTTATCCTCATTGTTCAGATATTCCTATTTCTATAAAAGCTGAACGCAAAATCCACTGAGAAAAGAGCCACTTTCATTTAATGGACACAATACTTTTACTTTTGCTTTCTACAGAGAAACATTTGGTAAAGGGGAATTTCAAACAACTGACTCTTGTACACGTTGAACCACTGTCCTAAACTCTGTCCCAACTCCGTTACACATCCAAGGTCTGGAAAATTACTCTATTCTTTATTGCCATGTACCAGAGATTAAATGGAAGGAAGTGGAACTCTCCACAAGAATGCTAGGAAATTCATGTGATGTCACTCAAGAGCATTTTCTGTCATTTGGAAAAGCTGTAGGAAATAGGATTATGCCAGTCAATCCTGAATTGTTTATCAATTACCTCAATATTCTGCCAAGTAATTATGTCGTGGTGTAGATAACATATAGATAGTTAGATACAAAGAAACTGACAGATAAATCTATACACACGTACAAAGGCTTTTCCTTTCTACATTAAAATATTTTTACAAGTAGCCACCAGAGTTTCCCAACAATATTTACCTTACACTTTGTGGTCGATATGAAATTTGTTTGAACGAATCAAAATCTGCCATCTGGTATGTGCTATGTGCTATGTGCTATGTGCTATCTGCTATGTGTGCTATGTTGTTGCTGGTTGGAATATTCTGTAGATGTCGGTTATGTCTAGTTGATCTACGCAGGTTTTTAGTTCTGTGGTTTCTTTGTTCAGTTTTTGGTGTGTTGATCTGTCCAAAGGTGATTGTGGAGTGTTAAATTCACCAGTTATCAATGGGTTTGGGTCTGTGAATGATTTTAGAGTCATTAGTGTTCGTTTGATGAAGTTGGGTCGTCCTGTATTTGTTGTGTAGATATATAGGATGGTTATATCCTCCTGTAGCAGAGATCCCTTTATTAGAATGTATTAACCTTCTTTGTTTCTTTTTTAATGTTTTTAATTTGAAGTCAATTTTATCTGATACTAGGATTGCAATGTCAGCCTGTTTATAGGATTGTCAGCCATTGGATTGACAAATTTGATTCGAGCCTTTAACTTTTACGAGATGTTTACTGTTGCTGGATAGATGTGTGAGCACCGTTGAAGACCTCATGCGTACCTTACAAGGCACTGTTGTGTAAATCTTTGACGTTAACAATTATATACAGATACCTTGTATACCTGTATATAATATGAGACTGGTGTTCCTGAAGAATACAATTTTGATATAACAACAAATCCTGCACCCTTTACTCAAGTTATGTATTTACTGTTACAATCATATGAGTAACTTTTGTTAGTGTATTAAGTTCTTTTTGGACTGGCAGGCTTTGTCTTTGAACCCATTTGATTCACTTGTTTTGAGCAGGGATACCCTCTACCCAATAACGTGAGGACAAAGGGATCTGGAGTTCCTGTAAGTAAGGAGGGTCAGTTAGCGGCAGTGAAGAGAATAGAGTAAAGTATTATGGGGGAGGGTCATGATTTTGGTTTAATTACAGTGACGTGGAAATGTGGAGAATAGTACAATTGGTAGAAAGAAGTAGTTTAAAAAGATAGACAATTCATTTAACAGAGAAGAGTGGAGGTGTTATTCCTAGGAAAGTATTTTTAAAGAAAGAGAATATGAAGAGGAAAATAAAGAAAAAATAGTGGAAGACACAGGCACAAAACATAGAAAATTTATTTTCAAAAAGAGAAAGAAAAAAAAACACCAGAAAATCAAACAAGCAAAACAATTTTTTGCTAAATACAAACAGGTAAAAAAGGAATATAAAAACCAAATGACAATTCAGAAATGGAAAAAAACACAATAAAAGCAAAAAAAAACTTGGAAAAGAAAATGGAGTCTTCCTTGTTTGGATGGGCTTTGTAGTCTCTGGTTTCCTTGCGATGGTCAGCAGTATATTTTGCTGCTTGCCATGTTTGACTTGCATTCAGTTTCTGGGGGTGGATCTACTTTGAACTGCATCCCTTGTTGGTGAGATCCTGGGTCGCTCTGGTTCACACAGATTGCTAGTGGGACTTCGGTATCCTCTGTGGATGGGGCACATGCACAGTTTTGGGAACCCTGGCTCCACTACTCTGCAGTGGGGCCATTGCTTTCACTTTCAATTTAGAAATTTCAACAGTCAAGGCGGTGCAACTCTCTCTGAGTCATGGCCTAGGATGACCCTCCTACCTGAGCAGGGGTCCTTCTCCTGGCCAGAGCTAGCTCTCCCTGATTGGTCCCTCTTGCCTTTTTCAAAGATGGCCCATTCTTCCTTGCTTTCTGAAGGCCTACTTTTGTTCCAGTCTGGTCTGAACCTATGCCAGTGACAAAGATGGCACTTTGCTCTAGCAATGGTGAAAGGGCTAAGCTCCAGATACTCCTTCACAGGCGCGAGTGAGGATGTCTTTATAGAGGTACTCACACTTTCTCTGCTATTTCAGCCTTTGGGTGCTCAGTCTGCAATCCAGGTCTGTCTGCTGTTGTCTGGAGGATTTTGTCCCTGTTGCTGTTGTGTGCTTTAGGTGCATGGAGTGTGGGGAAATGTGTGGGCGCCAGCACTGGCTTGTTGGTGCACCACCAACTGGAACAAAAAGCTGTGTTTTCAGGCCAGCAAAGTATATTATTTTCTTCCTGGCCAATATCGCTGTACAGTTATAACTTACTTGGGCTGTATTTCTAGGAATAAGATTTTCTCTGGTGGGGCAAAACTGTAATGTCAAAATGTGTTTACCTAGGGCTCTGCTGCTACTCCAGCATCTTCTCAGAAGTGAATTGGAAATACTTCATGATTCTGCTTTGATAAGATTGAAGACGTGGAATAATGTCGATACTCTTGTATTTTCTGAAACTCTGTCCATGGACAATGTAAGTATATATTTTGGAGTATGCTACACTTGATGCTTAGAAGAATCTGTTTTTGACAGCTGTATGTTGAAAACCTTTGAATAAGTCTGTTACATTCATGAGGAAAATGGATGTACTTCTACTTGTTTCAGTCTGGTTTCTCCTATGTGTCAGATCATCTCTTGGAGAGATTTAAGTATTAACAACACTCACTACTAGTTTATTCAGATCCATCTTTGACTGTAGTTCTGAATGAATTCCTTTGACATATTTAGCGTCTCAATTATTGGGTGAGTATATGTTCATTATTTTTATAACTTCTACTTAGATTTTACCCAGTATTGAGATTTAGGGACTATCTATTTCTTTGTGCACTCATATTAATGAGAAGTCTAGCTTTTTGTAATCAGGTTGGCTACTCCTCCCTTTTGGTAAGTCCATTTCCTTGGAAGATCCTACTCCATCCTTTTTCTCAAAGCATGATTTCATTCTTTTTTCTTTGAGGGGTCTCTTGAAGACAACACATGGATGGATCTTGTTTTGGGATCCAATCTACAGTTCATTTTCTTTTCTTTGGAGAGTTGAGTTTTAGATTGTTACTGTTGAGATTAGTGTGGTCCTTTGTCTTCCATTTTCTTATTAACCTGCGTTTTACTTCTTTCCTTTATTCTTTGTTTATAAAATTTGGTTTCCTCTTGGCTTCTTTTTACCTGGGTTCCATTTTGTTGATTCTTTTCTATTGAATGATATTCCTCCGTAGTTGCCTCTGCAGGACTGTTTTTATTGTTGTTATACTGCTTTACTTTTCTTTATTGTGGACGGTTTTGTTTTTTCCATCGAATGTGTATTCTAATTTCGTGGATATCCAAAGTAGTTGCTGGCTTTTAGTGCTTGAATTGTGTTCTTCCAGGCTGTCCTTCATCAAAAATTTTAGTGGGGAGGTTTGACATGATTCTGATAAGTTTTGCTTGTTTTAGAGTTCTATACGCTTTAATTTTTGTGACTGGTGGATTTTCCTCTAGGTTCTGGTCTCTAAGATGGTCAGGATGCTTCTTCTGCTTGTGTAAGGCTTCCCCTTTGAGATTGGTGTAATTATCTGCAATAATTCTATTGAATATGTGTGGTATATCTCTTCTCTGATATACTATTCCTTTATATTTTCCAACAATGTGCAGATTATGTCTTCTGAATTTGTCTTGTGTTTCGTGGATACATACTTCATGAAGTTTGATAGCATTTTGGAGTATGATAGTCCCTCTGTCCAATATCAGCGGAGTTGTCTTAGATCATGAGAGTCTCGATTCTTCTTTTCGGTCCTTGGATATGCAGACTCCAATAGGATTAGCTTTTTGGAAATTGACCTGTTATTGGTAGCTAGATCAGCTCTGCATGTGGTAGTTCCTTATGTTAAGTAATTGAATTTTGTTTCTTTTTCATGCACTGTTGGCCTCAAAATACTAGGTTCTTCTTTAGATGAGGAGTTGGCTGTATCTATTTTTACTTTTATTTCTTTCCTTATTTTCGATGTTCCATCAAGAAATATTTTCTGTGTTCCTGACATTTGTTTCTCTGGAATTCTGTGTTGATTCTTCTGGCAATTTCAGCTGCCATAGCAAGAACTTTTCCTTATTCTCCATCTGTATTAATCAGTATTTTTTTGGGGGTTGGGGTTTGACGACCATTTATGAAATTTGCAAGAGTTCTTTGTGATTTCACATCTGGGATGCAGGATTTATGAAGGCTTGATTCCCCCTATACTTCCCCTTGGTAGCTCATATGTGGCAGTATTATTGAACAAGTTTATAACTTCTTCAATATTTAATAGGGTTCACTTTTGTCCACAAGGCTTCCAACGTTTCTTATTAACAGTATTCTTTTTTTATTTAATAGTTTTCCTGATAATGGACATTCTTTTCTGGCTATGTCTAATATGATAGTCATTTTGATTTGCATTTCTCTTACAGCCTGTGGTATAGAGCACTCATCATGTGTCTCCAGGCCATTCTCATTTCCAACTCAGACCGACTAATAATTGATGGTCTTAATTTCGTTGTCTTTATATTCGAAAATATTAGCACAACATATATTTTGTAAATATTTGTAATTCAGATAAACTTAAGGACTTCTGTTATGTGAAGTTTGTTTAAAAATCTGTTTCCCTAGCAACAAGATATATCCAACAACTCACTAAATTTAATATTTAAAATCTGAAATTACTTGACAGATTACAATCTTCTTACTTGGAATAAAGCTAGACACCTGTGTGTAGGGGAGCCAGAGTCTGTTTCGATGTCGTGACATTTTACTAAGGCAGTAGAGGTCGCCTTTCATTTCTTTTTGGTCTCAACAAATAAACTAAACACAAATGATAAAGTATGATTTCTTGTCTTGTTCTTGGATACCTTGAGAGATTGTTGTCACCAGCAATATCATTAATCTAAAGCAAGGAAATAAAAACTGCTACACATCCTAAATTTTAAAGTATAGATACTATCATAATTTGGAAAACCGTATTCCCTGGGATTTAGCCTTCAAAAGTAGATATCGCAGAAAATCAATATAAAAATGACTCATAAATATGCTTATAATATTTGTAAGCTAAGTTGACATGGTATATAGATATAAAAAGGTCTCAGGGTAAGGCTAGAACTTTTTTGGTTGACAATGTGTTGTGCAAAAGGGGTACAGTTACATAATAAGGCAGTCAAAGGATGCACAACTCCTTAACAAAATATTAGCTACCAGATTCCAAAAACAGAATACAGAAGCCTATGTGGTTTCAGTACAAACTGTGGTGTCATGCCACGTCCCTGAGGCAGGGGTATAATCGCCAGGGCCAGGATTTTCTTTCTCATCCTTCAATGTTCATGAATAAGGAGAACCAATATTGTCAACTTTCCATATTGCTAAAGATGTTATAGAAATTCACCTCAAAACCCCATGAAAATCTAACTATATTCTTTAATGAAATAGGAAAAGCAATCCAAAAATTCATATGAAATAGGAAGATCTAGAATAGCTAAAGAAATTGAAGGCAAAAAGACCACAAACAAAACCACAGTAAAGTCACAACAATGTTCATCGCAGCTCAATTTGTCATAGCGAGAATCTGGAACCAACCTAGATGCCCTTCAGTAGACGAATGGATCAGTAAAATGTGGGACATACTCACAATGGAATTTTATGCCTCTATCAGAAAGAATGGCATTGCCCCATTTGTCAGCAAATGGAAGGACTTGGAAAAAAATTATACTAAGTGAAGTGAGCCAGACCCAAAGAAACATGGACTATATGGTCTCCATTATTGGGAATAATTAGTACAGGTTTAGGCAAGTCATAGGAGAGCATCACAAGGCCCAATAGCTATACCCTTACGAACACATATGATGCTAAGTGAAATGAACTCCATTTTATGAAAACGATTGTTATATCACAGTTGTAACTACTTTCAACGTCCCATCTGTATCTGTAGCTTCTATTGTTGATGATGTTCTTGTATCACCTGCCAGTGGTTGTAACTACACTATCTCAGTAATCTTACCTGAGTATTTTGGAAACCGTGTATACTGGTATTAGAATTAGGAAATTGAAAGGGAATACCAAAATTGAGATACACAGGGTAAAAAAAGAGAAACAACTAAAAAAGCAATACTTGCAAAATTGTTTGGTGAAAATGCACTGAACACCACAGTGGGGGAATGGAAAGGGGGAGGAGGGAGGAGGCTATGAGGGACAGGGTAACAAACAGTACAAGAAATGTATACAATCCCTAACGAATGAAACTGTAACCTCACTGTATATCAATTTGATAATAAAAATTTGAAAAAAAAATTAGCAGCAACAGCGGTATCAAAATGCCTGATTTCAAGCTCTATTACAAAAGCATTATTTAAAAAATACAACCTTCTATTGCCAAAAAGGTGATGCCTGATAAATACAGTATGGCAGAACACCTTCAAAGAAACCAGAGACTTGCAGTCAGCTGATATTAGGCAAAGGAATGAGAGACATACAATGGAAAAAAGTAGCATCTTCAATTATTGGAGATGGGAAAAAAGGATCACCACAGGAAAAAAAAAGCAAACGTGATCCTAGCATAATACTAGCACCGATGTCAACTCAAAAAGGATTAAGATCCCAACATCAAATGTGAATCCTCATAACTATAATAGAACAGAGTAGCAGAGACATAAGGTCTTCCAGGCCTAGGGAGGAACTTCCTGAACAGAGTCTGAGGCACACTACAGATTGATGAAAGTTTGGAAAATGGGAGTACATTAAATATTAGCCACGTCACAATAGTAGTGACCCCACACGGGGGAGACAGGAGTTAAAAGTAACTGTTACTACGGAAAGGTCTACGGTGGACCAGGTTACTTCGTTGAGAGGAGAGCCTTCTTCACTAATTTGGTAAGTACAGTTCTCCTTCAGAGACATCTAACAATCATTTCCCTCGTTTCCTTTCCTCAGTCATCAGTCCCCATCACGTGTGGACTAACTTTTCACTCTTTGATATACACTGTGACATTTCTGGCTACAAAGGTTCTTTGTAATTCCTTTAACGGAAGTCCCATGAGGTAGTCCCTGCTTATTTTTCAAAATACCAAGTATTGTCCAACATATCACATAATCAAAAATGTTATGTCCCTGGAATTGAGATTGTAGCAATTTCCAATGTGTCCGTCTTCAAATTTACTACCATTACTCTCACTTTTATTTAGGTCTAACAATGATATTTCTATGGGGTTGTACACTTGTTTCATGCCCACAACAAATTTAATGCTGGAATTTACTAATATTTGAAACAGTTATTATCTGTAGCTATGACTCTCAGTATTGCCCAATGTTCCCTAAATTTATAGGTCATGTTCTGTTAGATATAATTACCTATAGATCCCTTGATTCATAGTTCAAGTAAGAATACAGGAATATCTAGAAATTATTGTCTGAATTTATACGAGTTCAAACGGGTATTTACCTGTTTGAGACCTGCAAAAGTTGGAAAATTTTGAACTATTTAGTATAGATATCTACCAGTTAGAAAACATTTTCACAAATATGTTGAACAATTGTCATGAATGAAGTCCCTTTAATGTTGGTCTATGACAAAGAAATTAATGATAAAGATTAATATGCTTTGTTGACTTCAGTCCTACTGTTACAATTTTGAGATTTCTCCTTATTCCTTTCAAATACAATTGTTGCCTGATTATTTGCCTGCGATTAAACAGGTGATATACAGCTGGATGAAAATTCATGAGTTTTACCACTAGAATACTTTCTTTCATAGTGTATCTTAGGTTTGCTAATTCAGTCTCAGTGAATGTCATTTTAATCAGCAAGACAGGTAATTCATTGTTGTCCATGTCCTATTTTTTAATACAGAGCAATTTCCTGGCCCTTGAAATTTTTTTAACAGCACCTGAAACATTTCCACAATTTATAATAATATGCACAATACAAATGGAGTTCTCTAAGTCCTTTCGAGAAATAAATTTTGTTTTTTGCTGTCGAGTATGATTTTGGCTCATAATATGTTGGAGATAAGTCTAGGCCCTTTTCAACAGTTAAAAAGGATGGGGAAGATTTACATTGGTTTGTTGCATAATTCCTTTGAATTGGTGCTTTCTTAGAAACCCATATGTAAATGTGGCAGGTATGTGAGTCACTGAAAGGGAACCACCTTTCTCAAATCAGTGTGTATTAAAGACTTGAAATTTGTCAAGGAATTCCTGATTCTGAGATAAATTGGATACACTCTTGGAAATAAGATCTTCCTAGCAATCTATTAAAAATGTTTTACCATTGATTTCGTGAGAACATGATTTATTTGTGAGAAATTTATTCATGTCTACCCTAGAAAGTAAGACACACACTGGTGATACTTGTTTTTCTGAAAGCGCAAAAACAAAAGTCAAAAAACCTTCATTCATATTTGACAATATTAAGAAATACCAGTAGGTATTATAAGCCACTTATTACCCTGTCACTCTAATTAGATTCATGTAGTTTCTCAGGTGACTTCTCTTAATGTTTAACCTTAGAAAGTATAACGTTCCTTTGGAATGAGTTACATGCAATGAATTGATTGTTGGAAGCAATTATTACGCTGGGAACTTCAATTATCTATATTCTGCAGTGTATTAATTTAAGATAGTTGAACAAACTATGGAAGCAAAACATATCCCTTTTTGACTTATTCACAGCATAGGAGGAATAAATTGCAATGTGATTAAAAAGCACAGCGAGAAGATGGGACTTTCTCTTCTGGATTTTGGCCAGTAATTATAATACTGTCATATACTGGCGCTAGAGGACATGAAATGATACCCTAAATCCAAAATGAGTTTGATTGTCCATTCCTTCTAGTTGTGCTCCCATATATAGGAGACACCAGATCAAAGTAATCCCGGCAAAGTGAACACCTCATTACAAGGGGCTCTTTGCTCCTGGAGGAAGGGATGCGCCTCACCTTCAGTAGAATGCTTTATGTATAAGAAAATTGCATTCCCCGTTTTCTTTTTAGGCTTAAGCAGAAACTGTTTATGTTATTTGCATTTTACTTCAACATAAAGGTTATTCATAAATGTGCCAATACTTTTGTGGTACTAACTCTCTGTCCAAATTTGCAACTTTGATCTCATCATTTTTAGAATGTTCTAAAGTTGTAAGCAGCAACATAATCCTTTGTCGAAATATTGTAAAAATGGAGCCAGCAAGACATTCTCTAACTTTAATCTCAATATTCACAAAGCACACTTATTTTATACTAAATCATGGCAATGTAATATTTAATTATTTCATCCATGTATTTAGCTATACACACACATAGATAGATAGATATATAGATATATATATAGAGAGATAGATAGATAGATAATTATAGATATAGATATAGATATAGATGTAGACATAGATATAGATATATACCACCTGTTTTATTCCCAGGAAAAGTCAGGACTCACTACTAGTGCTTCATGTTTGTGATGCCACAATTGGTTTGTCTTCAATACCTGGAAAACTTAATTTTAAATTCAAAGCATGTCTTGTGAAACGAATAAAGTTTTTGATGATTTTGATTTACAAATGAATGCTTTTACGGCCTTAAGAATGATTATTCATAAAAAAAATCTCGGAAATAGTTTGTTTTCTAAGCGGCCAAAATTTAATGAAAGGAAACTCAAGTTTCTTTGTCTTTCTCATTTTAAACCTAATTTCAGTTTAATATTTTAAAGACACTCCATCCCTCTTTGAACAAGAAAAGATGCCTTCATGTCCCCTTAGATTAACAGTGTTGAAATAAGTCATAAACTATCTCCTGTTTTTTTTCTGAAAATGCCTGTAATTTGCGGATTAAGAAAATCAGTATTTACAGGATGTGCATCAAAGAACTCAAAAGTTAATGAGTTGAATATCTTCCAAGTTCTTCAATATTCCTTTGTTTCTCCAAAGAAATGATAATGTTTGAGACATCTGGTCTGGAAGTAATTCTTCATTGGTTTTCTGACAGAATTTTTCTCCTCACAGGAAGTGCAGATATTTCCGTCTACCAGAATGCAAGAAGGTAAGCATGTTCCCAATGTCCTTTGAAAAGAACACTTCAAATGGTTCCCATCATATTATGTTTAGCATTCTCAGTATGCAAAACTCTGTGGGGGAGATACAATGGGATGGAGTTCAGAATTGAGACATTCTGATAATTGTACAGTGGAATTTTGAATTCGTACTATTGAGACATAAGAATGCCAGTAAATGCCTTGGCCTCAATGCACCTTCCCTGTCAACAGAGGACAGCGTGAATATTGCAAAACAGTAACCGTAAAAAGTCCTTCTATTAATGGAAAAATGTTTTCCAAATTAGGCATAAGAATTCACAAATGGGAACTGAAATGAATTTGCTTATTATTTCTATGATAATATCAAAAGGCATAGTTATCATTTTTGTCATCACAGAAGAGAATTTGAAATTAATGCATACGTTGTAATTGGAAGAGAAGGGAAACAATTACATTTTCTAAAAAATATACCAGATTTGCTTAGATATTTTTCTTTGCAGGTGAATCTCTGGCTCCTGAAAGGTTACTGCAATGCCCCTATGATAAGTGTCACAAGATCAGGGCCTGCAGATTCCCGTACCATCTGGTGAAATGCAGAAAGGTAGGGTTGCATTTCAAAATGAGGAGTTTGTCATACTTTACAATAAACATGAATTTGAAGCTTGATATTTGACTAAATGTGCTAAATATGTGTCAATGAAATAATAGTCTACCTGGGTAGATACAGTATACACATATTTGTATTTGCTCTTGTAATCTGATCTTTGTGTAGTGCAGATAAGAAATAGCAGTGCAACTTGTTTACAGAACTCTAGGATGAGTAGAACATTGCAAGATGTTTTCTGTAGGACAATCATTTCAGTCTGAGTGTAGCGACTTTATACTTGTTTCCTTGTTCACACTTAACTACTCTAAATCAGCAATTTAGTAAAGTTTCTAAAAATTAAGACACATGCATTGACTTATGGCAGGACATAATTCCTGAACCATGTTACTTCTAAGTAAACCTAGTGATCCTGAATTGATGATAACAAAGATGTGTCTTGCCTGTTTCGTATATTTTGGTGTATTTTTTGTAATGATACCAAGACAGTTATTTTCACATAGAACAAGAATTCTTTCAAATGCTAATATAGTTGTGTATCCCAATTCAATTTTCTGTGTTAAAAAACATTGCTCTGGGCAGAAAACAATCTTCCCTTTGTTATGATTTTCAAAGGATGCTCACTGATTATATATACACATGTGCACAGAAAGACACATACATATGCATATTCATGCTCATATGTTTCAAATATTCTTATATCTAAATGTGAATATATAAAAATTATACTGTACATGCACATGGTATCACTCACATGCACCAAGACACACAATGAGGGCATTTCCAATTGTGTTTTCGATCAATGTGTCTTACCCATTTATGTAGCATATATTAATAAATGCCTTTTTACTGAATAAGATGTCATGATTCTGAATGTTTTTAGATGCCAAAGTTATGTTTTAAGTATCCAGCATTTTGCTGCTGTGTCAGACCTCCAATCTTGTCATGACGAGTTTAAATCAAAGTAATTTTATGCGAAGAGAGTATGAGATATAGAGTCTGAGAGAATCTTATCCACCTCCAGCCCCTAAAAATTGTAAGAAACAGATTGAAGAAGAGTCGAGGGTGTACTAGCCCGTTCTCTTGTGCTAGATTGGTGTTAGTACAGCACACAAGCCCAAGGTAAAACAACAAGTCAAGCATAAAAACAGCAACATTTTCCTTATCCCCCAATAATTTGTATTATTTTTATTTTTTACATCCTGATTCAATAGAATCATCCGGACATTGCTGCCAAATTGGCTACTTGTCCGTTCAATACTCGGCACTTGGTGCCGCGCGATCAACTCAGTAAACATATAGCAACATGTGAAGTCCAAAGTTGCATTGAGGATGATGTAGGTAAGCGTGATACACGAAGCAGAAATCAGATCTGATTCAGATTCAGTCTGTTATATATTGGGATTCCATTTTCCTTCTTGCAGTTAATATGACTTGGTCCCAACCCCAAGAGAAGAAATCTGGAAATACAGGGCATCACCTTTCATCTGAGGAAGACTGGGATAAAGGTAAAGAGCTTGATTAAATTTTGAGTTAGTGCTGTAAATGAATGCCAGTTTAGAGATAGATGCAAATTATAGGAAACTCTTTAGCTCAACATGAAATTTAATGTATGCTAACATAGATAAAGCTATTATGCTCATCCTCATATATGAAGACATGCATTCAGAAATGATTTCTTTAAAGAATATATATAAAACAGGGTTGTCCATCTATAGTTTAGGACTCTTTCTTTTCCATGTTTATTATTCACTTAAATCATTGATATATTAGGGCCTTAAGGTGGTTATTATTTCATTATTACCTATGTCTTTCCTTGGCCATGTAAATGTTAGAGAAAATGTAATACATTCCCTGGAGACAATATCCATTTTTCTGTTTGCCAGATCCTTGCAAAACCCTAGCCCAACTTTTGTTTGGGGCAGAGCAGAGTCTTCTAGCCAAAACAGGTAAGAAAATGACAGTATCACTTTGGCAAAGATCTATTTCTTAGAAATAAAGGAAACAATTATGATAGGTGGAAGAGCTGCCTTTTTCTTTTAGGAATAAAAAAACTTCCTTTTTTTTCAGAGAAATATTCAGATTGCTGTCTGAACGGTGATTGGTGAAAGCATGCATGTGTAAATCTGCAATTACTTCATGATCTAAAAACATTTCCAGGGGCTGGGGATATGGCCTAGTGACAAGAGTGCCTGCCTCAGATACACAAGGCCCTAGGTTCGATTCCTCAGCACCACACATACTGAGAACGGCCAGAAGCGGCGCTGTGGCTCAAGTGGCAGAGTGCTAGCCTTGAGCGGGAAGAAGCCAGGGATAGTGCTCAGGCCCTGAGTCCAAGGCCCAGAACAGGCAAAAGCAAAACAAACAAACAAGAAAAAAACATTTCCAAACAAATTCATTGATATCTATGGAAAGTCATACTCAAAATGGTCTCGGAGAACCATTCAATATTGAGAAAATGTTACGGATATGACAGTATGTCAGAGCCACCGTTCACTTTTCAATGACATACCTGTCGATTTAATTTTATTCACAGAAAGAACGAATGAGCGGCTGGAATTCCTCTTCGTGTAAGTAGCTACTAAAATCATAAGGAGATTAATTTGATTAAATGTAGTAGAAATCAACGATACAGATACATTGTGTTATTTGGGTTTGTGTGTTCTATGCCCTTTGCTCAACAAGAATAGCAATAACTGCATCATGTGTGTTTACAGCCTGTTTTCATTTTTCAATATTTTCTTGCAAACCTTCACCAAATATTTGTGAAAAGGCCTCCTTTACATGGATCTGTGATACCTTGAATATTCTGCTTAAAAATCAAACCAGATGTTCGCCCACTTATAAAGATTGTAAGGCAAGGATAACTTCCAATTTAGATTTTTGAAAGATCTCTATATGTGATTACAGAGTAAAAGGAAGTGTGTTGTTCCCTGCTGTCACTTTCATATGCATCAAAATAACTTGGGAAACAAGAAGTAAAAGTTTCTGGGGACTCTGTGGATTGATGAGACAACATGAGAAAATTTAGGAGGCTTATAGTTATATTTTCTTTTTATCCCATACTAAGTCACTTTCCACAAAAATAATGCCTCCATTTTTCATTTATGGTTTGTATCTCATCTAAGATAGAGAATTTTGGATGAAATATTATGACTTGGATCTCAAATCTTAGGATAATCATTTCTCATGTAGTCCACAATATTTACTATTTTTGTTATAAGACTTGGGCAAATTTCATATTTGTGTCCCTGTCATGTGACACTGATTATACTTGCATAGATGAGACATATTCAAACTGTTCTATTACTTAGATGAAACTTGTTATGTTACCTAAACTAACGTTAGAAGAAATGTGCCTGTTTCATGATCATAATGGATTCTCTGGGTATTAACGTGTTCACCTACCTTCAATTGATTTGAAACCCATAGAGTTTCAAACCATAAGTCAACCGCAGTTGCCCATTGGTCCATTTCTGCGTATATGGAAGTTGAAAAAAGCAAGAAATTCTTTCAGAATAATAGGCAGTTTTCCAGTTTTGCATATCTGTACAACAACTATGGAACTTTCTATTGTTCTTAGGCAAAATCAGAAATGTGTATTATCACACCTTCCACCATAATGCAAAGATCATTATATTTGAATGTGAAAAACGCTTTTTGTCAATGATCTCCCCCTTTCATTAAAAGTATTATTAAAATTACCTCTTTTAGTAGAGAATTTAAATTTATATGGTCCACCATATGGGTGAGCCACAAAACTACTGCTTGATTGTGTGTGTGTGTGTGTGTGTGTGTGTGTGTGTGTGTGTGTTTGTGTGTTTCTTTGTTGGGACTATTTAATTTATAATTTGTAATTTAATTTTATTGACAAGGTGATACAAATGAGTTACCATTACATAATAAAGCAGTGAGTACATTTCTTGTCATTTTAGTTACAACCTCCCCCATTTTTCAGTATCTTTCGAAGCTCAGATAACCATATATACAAGATCCAGTGTTCCAAACTCATATCCAGTCACCACAGGAGGACTCCACCGGTTTTTCACGTACTATATTAAACATAAGAACAATGATAAAATCCTCCTGTTCCCATGTCTTGCAGATATGATGTAACATCACTGGCAAAACCATATAGAAATATTAATTGAGAAGAAGTTTTATACTTTGCAGACAACAAGTCTATGCCCCACCCAAGTGATAAAATATTTAAAATAACTCAAGCACCCTAGACGATTTATATGGCCATTGATAGCAGGCATTGTACCCTTTATTTTCTTAGTTGCCTCTGCTGCACCAGCTACTGTGTGTTTGACACAAAGTGTGCAAACATCTCACTATGTTAATCAGCTTGCTCATAACACTATGCAAGCCCTGCACGTGCAATCAGTGAAATCATTCATTTTTACCACCGGGTTTTCAATGTTCAGCAGAAAAGAAGTTATCAAAGAAAGTCCTCCATTGGCCTGTTCAATAGAATGGGCCCTTCTCCATCCTACTCCTTGGAAGTTCATGAATGGTCTTAGTACGAGCTAGCCATATTCCACTATGAATGGGAGCACCCTACTACTGACCAACCACGTAGACTGACTAAGAAGCACCTTTGTCAATTTAAATCTCACTCCTGAGGATAGGCTCACAGGCCCATGCTATATTCTTATTTATTTATTCATTTTTTGGTTTTTAACCATTAATTAAAGAGATTTTATAACTATTGTGTCACCTTCAGCTAAAGTGTTATGTAGACACCATACTTAAAATTCATTCCAAGGTTCCAAAGAGGCCTGAATTTCCTCTTCCTTTACAAGGGTTCCTATATGTGCATTGGGATAAGATGTTGATTTTATGACAACAATTTAGAGGTCATAAGATTTTCTGGTGAGAAAAATATTGAGCTACAATGCAAAATGAAGTCTCAAGGGAAGGGATGGTTCCATGATTTGTTTAAATGGTCTCTGTACCTAAATATACACATTTTTGGTACTGCTGATCCCCTTGCTCTTTTATTGTTGGGACGTACAATATACATTATATTACTGGAACCATTCAATACATAATAGCTCGGTTAAACTCCTCTTGGTCAGCCAAATTTGTAGACAGTGAATCCCCTAAAATTAGTGGAAGAAAAGTGTCAATAATTTGATTCCTGTATAAACACTAGTAAAGAGAAATGTTATGCTGAAATCAAGAGCCAGAGGATAAAAATACAAATGTCTCCTAAAGCAAAATTTACAAAACCATTTGTGTAAACCAATTCTAATACTTATCAGGGGGAAAGATACGAGGGAGTTGGAAGTGTGGGGAAGTGTGGGTAACATGATGAACTAGAAATATACTTACAGACTTACATATGAACCTCTAATCCTTTGGTACATCACTCTGAAAATAAAGGAAAAAATTAAACAATCAAGAAAAAAGAGGAAGTAATGTGGTATGAAATAGTTTATGGTCCTAATCTGAAACCTTTAGAAATAATGCCATTGTAGACATGAATGGATTAGATTCAATAAGTTGATCAGAGGAAATGAATAGGGACTTGATGAGCATCATGCAACCCCCAAGCTTATGCAGCTGATTGGGAAGAATTGAGAAAATTAAAAGGATCTCAAACCACTGCGGTAGATAATAAGGAAGACTCAGATGGCTCCGACACTGAGGAAAAATTATGCAATGAGCTTACTAAAGACAGATTGACCCATGTGGAGAAAATTTTGGAATCAATTATAGCCCTATTGTCACAACATTATCCAAAGCAGCGAACTCCTGTAAAGGTAAGGACTTGTGGGACCTGCACAGAATCCTGGCAAACTTTCATCCTTTCCCACCACAACCTCTGCCTGATAGGGTCTCACAGCTAGTACCATTTCTGCCTGTGCTGTTTAAAGCGCCTGGTCCTCCTACAGTAAACGTGGCACACTTCCTTGGCTCAGACTTATCAAGAAGGGAGGACATTTCTGGTTTTCATTTATTCCCTGACAGGCAAGATGAAGATAGCAAAATAGTTCATCAGTGTTTGTCATTTAAACAAATAACAGATCTAAAGGTTGGACAAATGGGACTGCATCAAACTCCAGAGCTTCTGCACGGCAAAGAACATATTTCTCAAGATAAACAGAAAGCCCACAGACTGGGAGAAGATCTTTACCGGACATTCAACAGACAAAGGCCTCATCTCTAAAATATATGCAGAACTAAAAAAATTACCTTCTTCCAAAACAAAACTGCAAAGAACCAATAGCCCCCTCATCAAGTGGGCTAAAGACTTACAAAGAAACTTCTCTGATGAGGAAATGAGAATGGCCAATAGACATATGAAAAAATGCTCTACATCACTGGCCATAAAGGAAATGCAAATCAAAACAACATTGAGATTCCATCTCACCCCAGCAAGAATGTCATATATCAAGAAAACTAATAATAACAATTGTTGGAGGGGATGTGGCCAAAAGGGAACCCTACTTCATTGTTGGTGGGAATGTAAACTGGTTCAGCCACTCTGGCAAGCAGTATGGAGATTCCTCAGAAGGCTCAATATAGAACTCCCCTATGACCCAGCAACCCCACTGTTGGGTATCTATCCAAAAGCCCACAAACAAAATCACAGTAATGCCACCAGCACAACAATGTTCATCGCAGCACAATTTGTCATAGCGAGAAGCTGGAACCAACCCAGATGCCCCTCCATAGATGAATGGATCAGGAAAATGTGGTACATTTACACAATGGAATTTTATGCCTCTATCAGAAAGAATGACATTGTTCCATTTGTAAGGAAATGGAAGGACTTGGAAAAAGTTATACTAAGTGAAGTGAGCCAGACCCAAAGAAACATGGACTCTATGGCCTCCCTTATTGGGAATAATTAGTACAGGTTTAGGCAAGCCATAGCAGAGCATCACAAGGCCCAATAGCTATACCCTTAGAAACACATAAGATGATGCTAATTGAAATAAACTCCATGTTATGGAAACAAGTGATATATCACAGTTGTAACCACTTTCAACGTCCTATGTGTATGTGTAGTTTCTATTATAGATAATGTTTTGTATCACCTTCCAATGTTTGTACCTACACTATCTCTGTAATCTTATCTGAGTATATTGGAAACCATGTTTACTGGTATTGGAAGTAGGAAATTCAAAGGGAATACCAAATTCGAGAGACACAGAGTAAAAAAAGAGAAATAACTACAAAAGCAATACTTGCAAAACTGTTTGGTGTAAGTGAACTGAACACCAGGGGGGAGGAGGGAAAGGGGGGGGAGGGGGGCATGAGGGACAAGGCAACAAACAGTACAAGAAATGTATCCAATGCCCAACGTATGATACTGAAACCTCTCTGTACGTCAGTTTGATAATAAAAATTTGAGAAAAAAAATTTGAGAAAAAAAAAAAAAAAAAGAATGCTTTTTTTCAATATGGCCCTACAGTACCACTTACTCAAGTCATTCTTATTTATTTATTTAATCATTGGCCAGTCCTGGGACTTCAACTCAGGGCCTGAGCACTGTCCCTGGCTTCTTTTTACTCAAGGCTAGCACTCTGCTCCTTGAGTCACAGCGCCACTTCTGGTCATTTTCTATATCTCTGGTGAGGGGTAATCAAACCCAGGGCTTCATGTACATGAGGCAAGCACTCTTGCCACTAGGCCATATTCCCAGCACACTCAAGTCATTCTTGAACCTTGGCTACTAAAACTTTATGCCCAAATTGCCAAGCAGCCCTCAGGCCCTCTAAGATAAAAGGAGGAATAAATGACTATATTCAGCTTTGTGCGGACATTGGGCCATCCTAGCTGCATGGCCTCATGCTCCAAGGGCCGACTGTAACAGAGTTCTTCCGCATGTTCTGGATGGGGAGAAGGCGACGGGGACATTTATGTACTGCTCGGATTCCTGGCATTTGATTTTCCTGCCGACAAATGGGCCACTTAATGGCTCACTGACTCAATCAGAAAAGGAGATTTATTACTGAAATTTCTCCCCTCTGTAAAAACGGGAAGCATTGTGTTACAAATTTCAGATCTAATTTGAATGACTCTGGCAGCCAGATTTCAGTAAGCTGGCAGAGGAGCCAGCCCCTGGCCCCACAGAAAAATTTTGGAGCAGCTCCTTCTTTCCCCTAAACTCAAGCATATCCCCCAAAAACCTGCAGCAACAATCAGTTTCAAGTCTCCTCTGAGCAACAACAGAAAGTGCAGGACTGGACCTCTGTTCCTCTACCTGCACAGTACTGACTTCCAAAATGGTATTTTAGCCCCTCTCTACAGGAGTCATTGGCCCACTTCCAAGGGAATCTGTTGGCTTATTTTTAGGCCATAGCAGCTCTGCTCTGAGGGGCTTACCTATTATTCCAGGAGTGATCAATCAGGACTCTAATGTAGAAATAAAAATCATGGCTTCAATGCTTGCTAGTGTTACCACTAAAATGCTCACTACCTAAATGCCGCCATTCACAAAATAACGCATGATATGTGAATAGGCACTGGGGATTATAAGACCCAGAATCTAGTAAATACCCCAAAGCAGATTGACCAGTGGCTGCAGGAGATATGTCTAGAGGCATGGGGTTGGGTATGTCCCACAGTAAAAAGGATGGTTCTTAGGCCTGGTTTATTCAAGGGGCCCAGGAACCCTACTTTGACTTCATAGTGCGCCTTCAGAAAATTATTGATAGAACAGTACAAGGTGTATTTTTGGACACTCAAAAGATGAAGCTATTGGGACAGACTCTGGGTGCTAGTGTGAAAGTACCCAAATCCGGGAAATTAAAATGTTTTGTCTGTGGGGACAAGGGCATACTAAAATGAATTGTGTAAAAATAAAACTGGCAAATACAATGTTGCCTAGGATATTCCATCTCTGCAAACGTGGGGTACATTGGGCCCAAGAATTTTGATCTAAAACTGACATTGGTGGACATATGCTTCCCCTTTCATCGGAAGCAGCACAGGGAGAAAGTACAAGGTGTTCAGGAAAGGGGGCAATGGGCAAGCCTCATGGTCGCATTCCTATGAACGAGCCTTCCCCACCATCTTTTCGTTACAACCAGCCCAGATTGGGAGTGCCACAGTGGACCTTTTCTCAAGCCCAACCTTAACTTTCCCTGCTAATTTCCAGAATTAGAACTTGCATATACGGTACCTTAACATGGGGGACTTGGGGCCTTCTTTTGGAGCATTCCAGTTTAATTGGTAAAGGGTTGTTAGTTGTACCAGGAGTAACTGACTCTGACTACATAGGACAAATTCAAATCCTTAAGACCTCCCCTGTACCTTATGATATTAATTCTGGTGATCATATTGCACAATTGATTTTCTTTGCTTACATATTTATATCAACTTCTGCAAACCCTTATCAAGGAGGTTTTGACAGTATGAAATATCAATGTGTTTTCTGGATTTTCAATGAAGCATACAAACCACCTTGTTGTAAATTTTATATAGGAAAGAGGCATTGCTAGCTACTGGCTAAGACATCACAATAATCAGCCAGATTGAATGGGGCATCGGGGCAGGGTGACTCAAACTATCAAATGCAGAATAAAAGGTGTCAGTAGTACACTTGATTCAGTTATTAAGCAAAATCTTGAATATCAGAATATTACTGATGGTGAAGGCCAACATTCCATTTTTGATCCATAATTTTTATAAGTACCTATTAACGTAATTGTACTAGACGTCTTTGAACAATGGGGAGCTCATTTAGTTTTCCCTTGATGTTCAGATGCATGCCTGTCTCAGTAAGATTACTTACTTGGCAGACAGATTGTCTAGTTTGTCGTGAGCAAAGGCCCTTATCTAAAGAAAAGTTGGCAGCCAAATTGCAAGTTGTTGGAGATAAGTTAGCTTCAAATCATATTGAGGTTTCTATCTCTACCTAGAACTCTCCTAATTCTGTTATTAAAAAGAATTCTCACAAATGGAGATTGCTCACTGGTTGTCGAGCTCTAAATACAGCTATGAGGCCTATAGATACTTTACATCTTCGCTTGCCCCAATTATGTATGATTCCTTTAAATTGGAATATTATACTAAGATTTGCAAGATTGTTTCTTTACTATTTTCTTATTTGATGAGGACCTATAATGCTTTGCTTTTACTTTAAGTCGGATTAATCTCCAAGGACCCCGTGGAAGGTTTAAATGGAAATTATTGCCACCAGGCATGATGAACTCACCTACTATGTGTCAAACTTTTGTAGCCAGAGCACTAGAACCTATTAGGAAAAGAATTGCTCAGGTTTCATGTATTCATTATATGGATGACTAATTATTTGCTGCACCTAATAAAGATATTCTATCAGACTTATTACAAATTTTGTCCTTCCACTTGCAAGAAAATGGTTTACTAGTTGCCCCTGATAAAATCTGGACAGAGGAGCCATTAAAGTATCTAGGATATTTAGTTAAAAAAAAACAAGCAATTATTCTCCAATTTATAAAAATTCGTACTGAATAATTAAATACTCTTGATTTTCCAAAGTTACTAGAGGACATTAATTGGCTTCATCCTTCCTTAGGCATACCCACCTATGCTTTGCATAATTTATTCTCTATTCTTCAAGAGGATTTGACTTTAAGTATCCCTTGTGTATTAACGAGTGAGGAAACTCAGGAATTACTTTTAGTAGAAAAACCCCTGACTCAAAATTTCTTATCCCGGGTAGATTTTTCTGTCCCTAATGGGACAAAGTTTACCCCACAGGGGGAATAGCACAGTTCAACAATACTTTGATATGTACCAGGCACACATTGTCAGAAATGTAAACCACATGTCTGGAGATAATCAGCTTTATTATCACGCAAGGTTGTAAAATGTGCCTGGAAATCAATGGGCAGGACAACTACTTGATTATCATCCCCACACCTAAATAACAATTCAAATTTGCATTACAAACCCCTGATCTCCTCCCTTTTTCATTAAATGGCTTTAATGGAGAAGTTTTATACAAATTACATTCTAGTCTTTTAAGGAAATTATTTCAATAACAAATTTATAGTACTGATAATATTTGACTTTCTAAGCTCATTCTAAATTCACCTAATAGTTTTGAAGATAGTACCAAAAATAGCAAATGTGCTTTTTGGACAGAAGGTAAATATCAAGTTTTCTCACTCCCTGGCAATAGGCACAGAAAATGAATCACAGGCTGTTACATATGCTTTACAGAATTTCTTAATAACTTTCAATTTAATGACTCAGTCGACCTGTGCAGCACATGCTTTATGCAATATATATTCTGTTGTTATTTATCACATAAACCCCCCACTAGATTCACTATTTAAACAATTCAAAGCCAGTAATGCCAAAGACACCTTCACTGTAAGTCATTCAGATTCTTGCTCATTCTAATTTGACAGGTCCTATGGCATGTAGTAATTTTCAAGTAGATGATTTAGTCCCTTTCATTTCGGCAAAAGAAGACCATGCATCTTGGCATTCTAATGCAGGTCATTTACCTTTCACATATAAAATTCCTTTAGGGTTGGTATTATGTCCCAGTGGCAAGAATGCTTGCCTCATACACATGAAGCCATGGGTTTGATTCCCTAGCGCCACGTACATAGAACATGGCCAGAAGTGGCACTGTGGTTCAAGTGGCATCGTGCCTGCTAGCCTTGAGCAAAAAAGAAGCCAGGGACTGTCCTCAGACCCTGAGTCCAAGACCCAGGACAGGAATAAATAAAATAAAATAAAATAAAATTCCTTTTAAACAACCTAAGCAAATTATTGCTAACTGTCCTACTTGTTGATCTTTGCATTTACAAAACCTTCCCCTTGGTGCTAATCTTCAAGTCCTGGCTCAAACAATTACATTACATGTTTTGTGTCTCTGTATGTATAACCTAGAATATGGCTTGTGGAAATGTGCCCGGTTCCTTAAAATAATGAGTTTTCATTGATTCACCTGTACAACTCCCTCCAAGTGGGTCAAGACACACAAGTGTCCAAGTATACTTTTCCAGAAGCTGTACAATTAATTGGTTTCAGTGTATATGGAAGTTAAGAAAGCAGGGAATTCATTCATGATAATAGGCATTTGTTCAATTGGCAGTACCTGTAGAAGATCCAAGGATGTGTCTAATATTTGTAGACACAATACGAACATGTGTGTTAGCACTCTATGCATCGAAAGAAAAAAATGTGTTTTTATTTATTCCTTTGCAGAAATAATCAGTTGCCCCACCGTGTGTTCAACAAGTATTTCTCCTTGTCTTATCTATGAGTAAAAATAATAAAAAAAAATGTCTAATCATATGAATGTCTTTTGATTTTCCCTAATAATTGAGACAAGCACTCTTGCAACTAGGCCATATTCCCAGCCCTCCCCTAATCATTGACACCTCCAATTTGGTTACAGTTTGTGACAATATGCAAGGATTCTTTGACTTCTTTAAATAGGCCGTTTTGCAAGACCGAATGAATGGGATGTGGTGGGGAATAGAGCAGAAAGGGCTCACCAAATGAATTGGGTAGTGAGAGAACAAACTGAGCTAATCAAGGGACTTAGGAAGAGATATATCACAGGAAAAGAGGAACAGATTACAGGAAGCATAAAGAAAGAGAGGTATATGCATATGTCATCATTTTGGGATGAATTGCTTTACAATTACTAAGCATAGAGGACATAAGAATTTTGAGAATTGAATGTGACACTGAGCATGAAGGATCAGACGTCTGTTTATTTTACTTTATAATATTATTAAGAATTACTAACACATAGAGTTAATGTGTAAATAATTAAGAAATTGAGGGAATGGTTTGAGGGGTGAAGCAGAGGGATGAAGGGAGAAAAATCAGGAAGGGATAGCAGGTATGAGAAGAAATATATGTAATCACTATATGAAGCATGTTTCTGTAACCCCACTGTACATCATCCTGAAAATAAGAAAAAAAATTAAGTGTAAATGCATTTTGCGGTGGGAAACTACATTTTTCTATGTATCCAAAAAAATAACATTCAAAATGTATTAAAATTTGTGCATTGCTGGAAATATTACAAGTGTTGGTAGATAATCAGAAAGAAGAAAAATATTGATTGTGTGTGTGAGTTTGTGTTTGTGTTTGAGTGTGTGACTGTGTGTGTGTGCCTAGTCTTTTGAAATTATGTCTCATGGTGATCAACATAGAAATGCATTGATAAGATAGGGTATATAAAATTTGTCAAACGTGGTAATTCCTCCCTCATTTTTCTCTTGCTTCACTTTCCAATCAACTGTTCACCAACCCTGAATTGTTAATTGTTGGAGAATTAAAGTCTCCAACCAGTGGAAAAATTTAGCCCCAGCACGGTTACTCCGATGCCTCATTAGCACACTAATAGGCCCTTGGGAACACATTCCCAGTAAGGAGTTTCTGGTGTTTGTGGGCCAAAGGTAGCCACCAGTTGTTGTGAGAATCTCCTTTTTCCCCCTACTTAGCAAGTCTCCTAGAGGAGACTTGCTTGGAGACTTGCTTGACCAGCTGCCTTTAATGTTAGATTATCACAATAAACAGAAAAGTCTCCTCATTGTTATTTTCACAAGTACTTGAGAAGTCAAGATTGAGATAGTAGCTAGTAGATAATTATAGTTCTACCTAGGTTGTATACAATTCCTTGCTTTGATATCAACAATCTTTGTAGTCACTACCTCCTGTAATTAGAAAGGCATTGTATCAAGTTCCTGCCCTCACAATAGGAAATTTCCTCCACTTCTGTATTTGAGACAAATGTCATGCTCTATTGATCTTTTACCCTGTAATTGTAAAATTGGTTTCTAACCGTATATAAACCCTGGCCCTCTTGGAATAAAGTATGCATTGGTTCACTCGCCTTGCATCCCCCGTGTCCTGATTTCGACTGCAGTTACCCAGGTTCAACATCTGGCGTCCGGACCCAGGGACCTGACAATTGATCCACAGGAGATTGCGGAACTGCCGAGCTCTCGAGTGAGGTGAGAGATATTTTTAATTCACAGGAGACAAGGGATCTGTGTGTAATTCACAGGAGACAAGGGATCTGTGTGGTGAGCTCCTATTCTTAAAAAATTACGGGGTTATGGGACAAGCTAAACCAACTCCATTTTCTAATTTTATCCACCATGTATTGAAACTGGACGGAGCTATGGTCTCGTGTTCACAAAGAGATGAGTGTGTACAGGTAGTGGAGTATAATCTATGGTTCCCAGAGGGAGATACTTTAGATTTAAAAGTCTGGGAACGAGTAGAGAATAATATAAAAAATGAATATCGGTGTGGAGACAAGGTTCCAGTTACATTTTGGTCTGTTTGGGCATTAATACATACAGCCGTGAGCATGATGTCTCCTGATGCTATCATAACATCAGCTGCTGAGCCAGAGGCTGATGTGGAAAAAGCTATGAAGGCTTATAATTTGTCCGGGGAGGTAAAAACTCAAATTGGGCAGGAGCTAAAAGACATGGCAACACCTGAACTATCTCCTGTCAGTTTTGTTAAAGAAAAATTAACATCAAATAAGCCTTCAGCCTCTACCTATGCTCATTCAGAGAATGATGCTAATTTAGGCAGCTCAGCAGTGCAGTCAAAGTGCTACAGATGCTCTTTCGATCTGCCAGGGGCAGTCAGGAAGGTGAAAGTAAAGAACAAATAATTGCGGCCGCGGAGCCCACTTTTACTTTAATTAATCTAAGTCCTATGGTTCTGCTTCTCTCTCTTGCTATCAAACTTTTCCTGTCATTGAACCCCCTCCAACCAGAGGTGTGGCACAGCCCCGTCATTATCAAGATATTGACCAGATTCACTCAATTTAGGACAGCTGTAATACAGGGCCGTCTCATGGCTCCCTTCCAGTGAAGGAGGCTTCCCCATCATCTTTTCTTTACAACCAGGCACTAGCAAGGGAGCTGACACTCCCTGTTTTAGTCCATCAGCCTGGAATTGGGGAAGGACTAGTGATTTTTCTTTTACTTCTCAAGAGAATTTTTACTGCAATTGCACTTTTAATTTGCGCCTGCGCTACATGTTTCATGTGTCTTTGTCCTTGTTTGATTAGTTGTGTTTCGTGTGGAGTGCTAAATTGGGAAAAAAGTCCTCTGGTGGGCGGCCTCGGCAGGTTGATTGCCAGGGGATGGAAATCTCCACTGGGGAGGATCCCCCTGAAAATTTTCAGGGCCCTATGGACTTTCCATCACTCTGGCTGGCAGCTTGTGGACGCTGGACATGCCATCCAAGGCGTAAAAGCCTCTGTTTCTATGTTCTGTTTTGTCTTGACTAGTTTTGTCTTTGAGATTGGTACCAGTTTTAAACATAAACTTTTGTTTCCCTTATTTCTGTTGTCCATTTACATGTCTATGGGCAAAACATTTACTAGGTACTGTGTCTCCTTTTGCAAGAAGGCAGAAATAGTGCAGGCTGCTAAGAGCTGAGTTCAAACAGCCGGCTAGGCTAATCTTAGCCTGAGAGTAAATACTAAGAGTCAAGTGCTAGGTGGACTCAGTAATACTCCAGGGGACCCCAACCCAGTTATCTTCAGCTAAAAATTAATTAGTATGCTAAGATACTTTGCTAAAACTAATAGGCCCTAGTGAATAAGACTAATCAATGCTAAAATCATTCATTAAAGGTTTTGCTTTAAGTTTTGGTCATTACAAGGGTAAGATTGGAAAATACATCTTTTGCCACTAAAAAATGTACGGCTGATAGTTGTTTGGACTGCTTTTAAGTTCTGTTTACATTAATACATACATATGTGAATGTATGTATGTGTGTGTGCGCATGCACAAATGTATGTGGGTGTGAATGTGTTCAAGATTAAAAATGTATGATGTAAAAATAGGTTAGTTTAACTTTAAACTTCAAAAGATCATCGAGTTTGGGCTTTACCAAAAGCTTTAAAGGATTATTACTTTATTTTAAAAGGAAATATAGTTAAAAAATTCTTTAATTCATGGTTAAAAATAAATAAATAAATAAATAAATAAATAAATAAATAAATAAATAAGAACTTAGCATGGGCCCTTGAACCTATCCTCAGTAGTGAGGGGTAAAGTGACAAAAGTGCAGTTTAGCCGATCCACGTGATGGGACAGCCATAGGGTGTCGTCCATTCATAGTGGGAGAGGGCAAGCTGGCCACAAGGCAGTTCATCAAGCTCTAAGGAGTAGGATGGAGATAGGCCCATTCTATAGGACAGGCCAATGGAGGCCTTTCTTTTATTTCTTTTGTTTTCAGGTATAAACATTGGAAACCTCAGGGTAAAATGTATGATTTGACTGATACTTCTAAAACTGCCCCTTAGGATGGATTAAAATTGGAATATCTTAAAGGAGAGTTAAAAGTTTATTTACCTGATATAACTCGATTTCTGTACAGGTTTGCAATTTGGATGTATTAAAAAGGCAAATATGCTAACTCTGAAATCTCATGGTTATAATTCTGGGGCACACTGCTAAGTGTACTCTTGTTACAATTGTTTTGGGTATCACTTTAATGAATCAGGTACTAAATTTCTTAAGTGTAAACTGTACTGTAACAGTAAGATTAACTATCTTAAGTCACATATAATCAGGTAAATATTTTAAAGTATATAAACTAATGGGGGATAGAAGTACACAACTTTCATTAACTCTCTGTATATAAAAAAAATGGCTCTTTTAAAACAGACAACCAGGAGGCAAGGTGCCCCCTGGTCTTCAGTTTTTCTATGCAAATACAGGCTGAGGTAAAGGTGTGAAAGCCTCTACTTTAAAAGGTTTTAGAATGCCTTTCTAGATAAAAAATTTGGAAGTAAAAAACAAACAACATAAAACAATGGGTGATACCTAGGCTCCAAATTTCTTTTAATACAACCAGGCTTAGTAAAAGACTTGAGATCAAAAATGTATTCTGAGATATAAAATTTAAAATGTTTGTTTTAAGTTGGATATAGGAAAACGATGGCTATCAAGATGATTGTTTAATTACTACTCCAGTTTGTTTTACAGGTTTTCAATAAAATGATTTATTATTTGCTGCACCTGATAAAAATATTGTATCAAAATTGTTACAAATTTTGCCTTTAGACTTTCAACAGTATAATTTAATAATTGCCCCTGATAAAATTCATTTAAACAGAAGAACCATTTAAGTATCTGGGATATTTAGTTAAAAGACAAGTAATTACCCCCCAATTAATAAAAATTCGTACTAAAGAGTTTAAAACTCTTAATAATTTTCAAAAGTTACTAGGGACATCAATTGGCTTTGCCCTTCAACCTATTTTCCATTCTTCAAGGAGATTCGGATTTATGTAGCCCTCAAAAATTGACACGTCAGGAACTGCTCCTAATAAAATTTGGCAAATGGATGTAACACACATCCCTGAATTTGGCCGCTTACAATATGTGCATGTATCCATTGATACACATTCTTCTTTTATTTGGGCAACTCCTCTACCAGGGGAAAAAGGGACTCATGTCATTCAACATTTACTAGAAACATTCGCAGTTATGGGGATTCCTTCTCAAATAAAAACTGACAATGCACCAGCTTATTCCAGTAAACAAGTACAAAAATTTTTAGAATTTCATAACATTTTTCATATTACAGGAATTAAATACAATCCTCAAAGTCAAGGTATAGTAGAAAGAGCTCATTATACATTAAAAACACAAATTAAAAAACTAAAGAGGGGGAGTATGGATAGTACTGAGGGATATGCAACTTCTATGAAAAGTATTTATAAAACAGCCCGAGCCGTTATTGCAGAAGCACTATTTGTCCTTAACTTTTTAAATTTGCCTCAAGGAGATGTTTTAGCAAGAGCTGAGCGACACTTCCTAGCTCCGCCTATGCAAAACAAACCACAGCCAGTTTGGAATAGATTGGGGGTTGGGCTAGATTGGGGCCCGGGGAGTTAACCCAGGGGCGAGGGTATGCTTATGTTTCTACAGAAGACAGCCCATCTTTCTAGCACCTGCTCCAGTGGATCCAGCAACAAACACCCCTCTGTGCATCAAGACCGGGGTGAAACATTCTCATCCAAGTGATAAGGCCATTCTAATGGACAGCTGTGCACTGGTAACCTGTAGGGGCTACATCAGAGGTAATGTATTGGGCCTATATTTCTAACCCTCCTTTATGTCCATACTTATGGACAAAAGCCCCTGTCTCTTTTACATCTATTACTAATTTACTCTTTCCCCCTATGGGTCTGGCATTCCAGTCTTTCCTATGGAAGAGGAAAGATCATTTAACTTCTCTTATTCTCAGTTCTCTAAAGCTATCTGTCAAGGCCGTTCCCCATGTTACCCTTTTAGATATCAATATTGGATTCAGCATGGAGGTTCATATAACTCCAGTAGAACTCGGCTGATTAGACTGTCTTCCTGGTCTGTGGGATCTCATACCTATAAATTAGATAATTATCCTATTCCTGCTGGCCTACCTAAATGTGACAATTTTACTTACCTGAACCTGAACTTTACTGAAAGACGTTGGGAAAATTGTCGAGGAATTTTTCCAACTATTTGGAATACATCCCAACATACTTGGTATGATTGGGGACCTTTTGGTGTGTGGTTGCAAAACTGCACTAAATATAACTCATCTTGTGACCCTACTTTAACTATGAACATGTCCAATGCCATGTCTCCTAAACAGCTTTTAGGGTGGTTTGGAGCAGGCTTTGGTGACCCCTGGCCTGCTCTCGCCCATGGAGACAGGCTATTTCCTCCACAACGTCATCTCTGGAAATTAGCAGCTTCTCTGGCTCCTGTATTGCTGGCCAATGGAACTTACTCAGGAACTAAAGGAACCTCGGCATCCTACAACTTCACAGTTGTAAAGACCTACAATATCTCTGCTTGTGTTCATTTTCCACAAGTACTGATGGTCGGCCCCATAAACATAACTAAGAATGCCATTACCTGCATAAATTGTAAATTGTATACTTGCTTGAATAACAATGTCACCTTTAATTTTAGTCAAGATAGGATCATGATTTTAACCCAGCGCAACTCCCTTTGGGTTCCTGTTCGCATGCATCGTCCCTGGGCTGGAGGACCTGTACAAGGATTGGTAATGCAGTTTTTCAAGCGGCTTCTGAGGAGGAGTCGTCGTGCCATTGGACTGATTATTGCAGGACTCGTTGGACTGATTGCCATTGCTACAACTGCAGCAGTATCCGGAGCCGCATTGCGACAATCTGTACAAACTCATGACTTTATGGTGCAGTGGCACCAGGACTCCCACAATCTGTGGCAACATCAGCTGGAAATGAATGCCCACCTTCAAGATGAGATAGAAGCTGTTAAAGGAGGAGTGTTTTGGCTTGGACAGAAATATCTGGCTTTACAGCAGCGATTGTTTTTGACTTGCGATTGGAATTCTAGTCATGTCTGTGTAACACCTTATAAATATAATGCCTCTGAATGTGAATGGAATGATATACAAATGCTTATAGATGGAGCCCTACTAAATGGTACGTTAAGTGAACAAAGCTTGTACAGGGAGGTTTTTGAAGCTTTTCAAAAGGTATTGCCAGATGCCTCCTCTATTGATGATATAGCCCAAGGACTAGCTCAGACCTTAGAAGGACTAGACCCTAGGGGGTGGTGGCAAAGTATTACCCATAGTGTTGGAAGTGCCTCTATTGCCTTGATACTTATGTTATGTGTCTTTTTCTTAGGATATTGTTCCATCATAGCTATAATGAAGCGTTTCACTAGGAATAATTCCTCTGATGTTTCACTAACTGCCCATAAAACTTTCTAGAGAAGCGGCTGTGGAAAATTAATAAAAAAGGGGGAATTGTTGGAGAATTAAAGTCTCCAACCAGTGGAAAAATTTAGCCCCGGCACGGTTACTCCGATGCCTCATTAGCACACTAATAGGCCCTTGGGAACACATTCCCAGTAAGGAGTTTCTGGTGTTTGTGGGCCAAAGGTAGCCACCAGTTGTTGTGAGAATCTCCTTTTTCCCCCTACTTAGCAAGTCTCCTAACTTGCCTGGAGACTTGCTTGGAGACTTGCTTGACCAGCTGCCTTTAATGTTAGATTATCACAATAAACAGAAAAGTCTCCTCATTGTTATTTTCACAAGTACTTGAGAAGTCAAGATTGAGATAGTAGCTAGTAGATAATTATAGTTCTACCCAGGTTGTATACAATTCCTTGCTTTGATATCAACAATCTTTGTAGTCACTACCTCCTGTAATTAGAAAGGCATTGTATCAAGTTCCTGCCCTCACAATAGGAAATTTCCTCCACTTCTGTATTTGAGACAAATGTCATGCTGTATTGATCTTTTACCCTGTAATTGTAAAATTGGTTTCTAACCCTATATAAACCCTGGCCCTCTTGGAATAAAGTATGCATTGGTTCACTCGCCTTGCATCCCCCGTGTCCTGATTTTGACAGTTAATTACAGTTAATTACAACAATTTCTATTCCTTTGTTGCATTCCTTTACCCTTTGTACTTCTCACAGTGTGAAGATGTCATTTCCTTACTACGATAAAGAAAGAGACAATAGTAAGAGCTCCATGGTCTACTACAGCGACACCTGGTTTACCAACACAGAAAATTAAATCAAAAGAAATAATTTCAAATAAGGATTTCAAAATAAAAATAAAGAAACCTCCGGATTCCATATATTTGAGATCATTACTAGTACCATGATTGTTTGTGATTATTTCTCCAAAGTATTGAGAAACTGTAATATTCTGCATGGAAAATCCTAGGCATGTATGCCATTTTTATCACTCAGTGAATCCATTGGCTCTGTTTGCCGCTGGTTCACTTCATAGGACATAATGTTTTCCTAAGGCTTTCTATTTCCTTACAAATGAGAGGATGTCATTCTTTCTGAAGGAAGCCTAGAATTACACTATGAATATAAAACCACTTTCTGTTGTTCCATTCATCAACTGATGGCGAGAAGAGTTGGTTACATATGTTGGCTATTTGAGAGAATGCTGCAATGATCATGATCATGGTGGAAGTTTTAGCATGGAATTCTTTATGATCTTTACAGTGAATGCCCACCATTGAGATTGCTCGATCATAATCTATGTGTATATTTTATTGCAGATGTGGTATACTGCTTTGCAGAGTGTCTAAATAATTTTATTTATTTGAGTTTCAATTATATTTTGTATTTGAGAGCCCTATTTGTTTAGTAGCTACTTCATATCTTCTCTCATATTCTGTGCTCTCCTCTCTCTTCATAATTTGACATATGGAGCTTAGCAATTCCATGGACGTCTTTTTGTACAATACTGTGATTTAATGTGGTTGTTAGATTTTATACAAATCTGTTAATCTGCGCTCAGAAGCCCTAGTGTTTTTCCTCGTTCTTCTTGCATATTTATTGTATCCATTTTACCTCGAGTCCCTGATCCAATTAGAATTTTTGGTGGTGTGAGGAGACACACATTGATGTACTTTTGGTTGGCGGAAGAGTTTAAAGTATTCTGCCTTACCATTTCTTGAAAAGGGTGTGCTTTTCTATCCAATTCTTTTGTCTTAATTATAAAAAACCAAGGTGTCGTAGGTGTATATGTTGACTTCTATGTCTTCAATCACATTTTCTTGATTTTTGGCCTTTTGTTGTACCAGGCCCAAAAAGATTTTCAACCTGAAGCTTCCAAAAGTTTGAAAGTAGATATTAACATACCTCCAGCACTGTTCTTCCTGCTATGGAGTGTTTTGGCATCAAAAAACTGAATTATCCTCAATATTCAGATATTCCTGCTTCTAGAAAAGCTGAAAGCAAAAATCCACTGAGAAAAGAGCCACTTTCATTTAATGGACACAATACTTTTACTTTTGTTTCTACAGAGAAAAATTTGGTAAAGGGGAATTTCAAACAACTGACTCTTGTACACGTTGAACCACTGTCCTAAACTCTGTCCCAATACTCCGTTACACATCCAAGGTATGGAAAATTACTCTATTCTTTCTTGCCATGTACCAGAGATTAAATGGAAGGAAGTGGAACTCTCCACAAGAATGCTATGAAATTCATGTGATGTCACTCAAGAGCATTTTCGGTCATTTGGAATAGCTGTAGGAAATAGGATTATGCCAGACAATCCTGAATTGTTTATCAATTACCTCAATATTCTGCCAAGTAATTATGTCGTGGTGTAGATAACATATAGATAGGTAGATACAAAGAAACTGACAGATAAATCTGTACACATGTACAAAGCCTTTTTCTTTCTACATTAAAATAATTTTTACAAGTAGCCACCAGAGTTTCCCAACAATATTTACCTTACACTTTGTGGTCGATATGAAATTTGTTTGAACGAATCAAAATCTGCTATCTGCTATGTGCTAACTGCTATGTGCTATG
This sequence comes from Perognathus longimembris pacificus, assembly GCF_023159225.1. NCBI lineage: Eukaryota > Metazoa > Chordata > Mammalia > Rodentia > Heteromyidae > Perognathus > Perognathus longimembris. The sequence continues at coordinate 97,019 of NW_025962076.1, read as the reverse complement.
TGCTATCTGCTATGTGTGCTATGTTGTTGCTGGTTGGGATATTCTGTAGATGTCGGTTAAGTCTAGTTGATCTACGCAGGTTTTTAGTTCTGTGGTTTCTTTGTTCACTTTTTGGTGTGTTGATCTGTCCAAAGGTGATAGTGGAGTGTTAAATTCCCAGTTATCAATGTGTTTGGGTCTGTGAATGATTTTAGTGTCATTAGTGTTCGTTTGATGAAGTTGGGTCGTCCTGTATTTGTTGTGTAGATATATAGGATGGTTATAGCCTCCTGTAGCCGAGATCCCTTTATTAGAATGTAGTATCCTTCTTTCTTTCTTTTTTAATGCTTTTAATTTGAAGTCACTTTTATCTGATACTAGGATTGCAATGCCAGCGTGTTTATAGAGGCCATTGGATTGACAAATTTGATTCCTGCCTTTCACTTTTACGAGATATTTACTTTTGCTGGATAGATGTGTGAGCACTGTTGAAGACCTCATGCCTACCTTACAAGGCACTGTTGTGTAAATCTTTGCGGTTAACAACTATATACAGATACCTTGTATACCTGTATATAATATGAGATTTTTGTTCCTGAAGAATAGAATTTTGATATAACAACAAATCTTGCACCCTGTACTCAGTAGTTATGTATTTACTGTTACAATCATATGAGTAACTTTTTTTACTGTATTAAAATCTTTTTGGACTGGCAGGCTTTGGTTTGAACCCATTTGATTCACTCGGTTTAAGCAGGGATTCCCTCTACCCAGTAACCTGAGATCAATGGAATCTGGAGTTCCTGTAAGTAAGGAGGGTCAGTTAGCGGCAGTGAAGAGAATAGAGTAAAATATTAAGGGGGAGCTTCATGATTTTGGTTTAATTACAGTGACGTGGAAATGTGGAGAATAGTAGAATTGGTAGAAAGAAGTAGTTTAAAAAGATAGACAATTCATTTAACAGAGAAGAGTGGAGGTGTTATTCCTAGGAAAGTGTTTTTAAAGAGAATGTGAAGAGGAAAATAAAGAAAAAATAGTGGAAGACAAAGGCACAAAACAGAGAAAATTTATTTTTAAAAAGGGAAAAAAAAAACAGAAAATCGAACAAGCAAAACAATTTTTTGCTAAAAACAAATAGGTAAAAAAAGAATATAAAAACCAAATGACATTTCAGAAATTGAAAAAACACAATACAAGCATAAGAAAACTTGGAAAAGAAAATACAGTCTTCCTTGTTTGGATGGGCTTTTTAGTCTCTGGTTTCCTTGCGATGGTCAGCAGTATATTTTGCTGCTTGCCATGTTTGACTTGCTTTCAGTTTCTGGGGGTGGATCTACTTTGAACTGCATCCCTTGTTGGTGAGATCCTGGGTCGCTCTGGTTCACACAGCTTGCTAGTGGGACTTCGGTATCCTCTGTGGATGGGGCACATGCACAGTTGTGGGAACCCTGGCTCCACTACTCTGCTGTGGGGCCATTGCTTTCACTTTCAATTTAGAAATTTCAACAGTCAAGGCGGTGCAACTCTCTCTGAGTCATGGCCTAGGATGACCCTCCTACCTGGGCAGGGGTCCTTCTCCTGGCCAGAGCTAGCTCTCCCTGATTGGTCCCTCGTACATTTTTCAAAGATGGCCCATTCATCCTTGCTCTCTGAAGGCCTACTTTTGTTCCAGTCTGGTCTGAACCTATGCCAGTGACAAAGATGGCACTTTCATCTAGCAATGGTGGAAGGGCTAAGCTCCAGATACTCCTTCACGGGCGCGAGTGAGGATGTCTTTATAGAGGTACTCACACTGTCTCTGCTATTTCAGCCTTTGGGTGCTCAGTCTGCAATCCAGGTCTGTCTGCTGTGGTCTGGAGGATTTTGTCCCTGTTGCTGTTGTGTGCTTTAGGTGCATGGAGTATGGGGAAGTGTTTGGGCGCCAGCACTGGCTTGTTGGTGCACCACCAACTGGAACAAAAATCTGTGTTTTCAGGCCAGCAAAGTATATTTTTTCTTCCTGGCCAATATCGCTGTACAGTTATAACTTACTTGGGCTGTCTTTCTAGGAATAAGATTTTCTCTGGTGGGGCAAAACAGTAATGTCCAAATGTGTTTACCTAGGGCTCTGCTGCTACTCCAGCATCTTCTCAGAAGTGAATTGGAAATCCTTCATGATTCTGCTTTGATAAGATTGAAGACGTGGAATAATTTCAATACTCTTGTATTTTCTGAAACTGTCCATGCACAATGTAAATATATATTTTGGAGTATGCTGCACTTGATGCTTAGAAGAATCTGTTTTTGATAGCTGTATGTTGAATACCTTTGAATAAGTCTGTTACATTCATGTGGAAAATGGATGTACTTCTACACTATGTAATCTTATCTGAGTATTTTGGAAACTGTGTATACTGGTATTAGAATTAGGAAATTGAAAGGGAATACCAAAATTGAGATACACAGGGTAAAATAAGAGAAACAATTAAAAAAGCATTACTTGCAAAACTGTTTGGTTAAAATGCACTGAACACCACAGTGGGGGAATTGGAAGGGGGAGGAGGTAGGAAGGTATGAGGGACAGGGTAACAAACAGTACAAGAAATGTATACAAGGCCTAACAGATGAAACTCTAACCTCACTGTATATCAGTGTGATAATAAAAATTTGAAAAAAAAAAAAAAAGAACCACATCAGCGGTATCAACATGCCTGATTTCAAGCTCTATTACAAAAGCATTATTAAAAAAATACAACCTTCTATTGCCAAAAAGGTGATGCCTGATGAATACAATACGGCAGAACACCTTCAAAGATAGCAGAGACTTGCAGTCAGCTGATATTTGACCAAGGAATGAGAGACATACAATAGAAAAATTAGCATCTTCAATTATTGGAAATGGGAAAAAAGGATCACCACAGGAAAAAAAAAAAATCAAAGCTGATCCTAGCATAATAGCAGCACCGATGTCAACTCAAAATGGATTAAGATTTCAACATCAAATGTGAATCCTCATAACTATAATAGAACAGAGTAGCAGAGACATCAGGTCTTCCAGGCCTAGGGAGGAACTTCCTGAACAGAGTCTGAGGCACACAACAGATTGATGAAAGATTGGAAAATGGGAGTACATTAAAATAAAAATTTCTGCACAGCTAAGGACATGGTCAGGAAAGCAGACAGACAGCCAAACAGCAATGTAACAGACAAATATTATAAAAGGTTAATGTTTCTCACATACAGGGGACACAAGAAACTAATCCGTCTTAAATCCAACAATTCAATCATGAAGTTCGCCATGGATGTGAAAACAGACTTCACAGAAGAAGAAATAAAAATGGTAATGACACACAGAAATATAACAACCATCAATGGAAGTAAGTGATATGTAATCAAAAACAACACTGAAATAACATCTTCCCCAAGTCAGAATGAGATATATTCTGACCTCAAGCAACATGTGCTGGAGTTGACTCCCTGAAAGAGGAAATGTACTGAACTGATGTTGGGAATGTAAACTACTACAACCACTCTTGAAAAGAGTATAGAGTAACTTGAAAAGAACACGCAAGGCATTGCATATGTCCCATTCTGAGCAACAGCATCCAGGATATGACGAGAAAACCTGCACATCCACGTTTATGTTGCACGCTTCAAAAGAGCCAAGAAATGGAAACAAATCCAATGTCCCACTATACATGATTGGATCCAAGCAAATTGTATCTCTGTACAAGGGAATCCTACACAATGATTAGAAAATATTTGGAAAAATGTATTCATTGGGACACAAGCCTGGAACATAGAATGGAACATTGGCTGGCTGATATGTGTATGTTAGAAATAAGTAACACAGACATGATAAAGAAAGCAGGTACCAATTCACAGGGAGACAAGGAACGTGCTTGAGAGAAAGGTATCCAAAAGTGACACACAAACACTAATATTTATGTACATAAATTCAGATGGATATCTATATATTACCCAATCTGCAAGGAATTGTTTTATAGTTAATATTACTATAGGCTTTAGAGATGAGATTGACAATAGACATTAAGGATATAATTTTTTGTTTTGGAAAATAAATGAAAAAGGAAGTTGTTTGTGCAAGAGGACAATGTGAAGGAAAGAGGCAGAAAAATGAGCAAGGAAATAACAGCTGTGAGAAGAAATTTATGCACATTTTTCTCTCACCTCAATACTCCCTCAAAATTTCCTTGATTCCTTGTTAAAAATTTCTTCATCTATCCTTTGTATACATTATTGGTAAAATGAAATTGTGGTTAGTGAGTAACTTAAACTCCTATTACCCTAGCAAAAGCACCACAACTGGAAGTAAATATTATCAGTTGATTCTGGAGAATTTTGAAGCTCTCTTTCTAATTCTGATCTATTAGATAGAGATAATGTGCCAAATTTGGTATACAACATCGAAGTTTTGAAACAATTGGAACATTTCAACACTAGTGATACAGAATCATGTGAATATTCACATAAATTTCAGATAATAAGGGATGCCATATGATTTGATTAAATCTTTTTTTCAAACCTACTGATAATCGAGACACAAATGTCCTTGGTCAAACAGGGCTGGTAGTAAACAAATTCTTCTGTTTTCTCTTTTAGAATAGCAAAATCAATTTATAAGACACATATTTGAAATCAAGTTCAAAGACATGAAGAAGACATACACAGCTAATAAGGGAGAAAAGAACATGAATCATACTAGAAAATGGAGAGCATAGTCCCAGTTCTCTGATTTACTATGAACCACATAATCATAACTGAGCCTACTTTCCCTGATCTTTTTGTAAAAGTAATGTTTCATGAATGGTCACCACTGAGGAAAAGCGGTCATAATAATGTAGGTACAAAGTTTTGCGAAAATAGTTAAACTTTCAGAACTAGAATGGTCAACATATTCCTTGATAGGTTCCTGTGAACACTTTGCGTAAAAGTGGATGCTTTTCCAAAGACTGGATCATGGGCAGAACAGAAATGTATAGGAAGAAGGAATTCAGGATCCCAAACTCGCCTATTTGAAAAGTGTATGAAAACGACTCTCAGGATTCCACTACTGAAACCTAGTTTACTTGTACAAAATCATAGATAAACAATGGACAGGAAGAACAAACAGGACTCCCACTTCCGGGTAGAAGGCAGCATTGAGCACTTCCGTTGTCAAATGCAGAAGTCCTTGTGAATGACGTGAGATCATAACCCGGAAGTGAGCAATATTACCCACGTCACAATACTAGTGACCCCACACTGGGGAGACAGGAGTTAAAAGTAACTGTTACTACGGAAAGGTCTACGGTGGACCAGCTTACTTCGTTGAGCGGAGAGCCTTCTTCACTAATTTGGTAAGTACAGTTCCCCTTCAGAGACATCTAACCATCATTTCCATCGTTTCCTTTCTTCAGTCATCAGTCGCCATCTCGTGTGGACTAACTTTTCACTCTTTGATATACACTGTGACATTTCTGGCTACAAAGGTTCTTTGTAATTCCTTTACCGGAAGTCCCATGAGGTAGTCCCAGCTTATTTTACAAAATACCAAGTATTGTCCAACATATCACATAATCAAAAATGTTATGTCCCTGGAATTGAGAATGTAGCAATTTCCAATGTGTCCGTCTTCAAATTTACTACCATTACTCTCACTTTTATTTAGGTCTAACAATGATATGTCTATGGGGTTGTACACTTGTTTCATGCCCACAACAAATTTAATGCTGGAATTTACTAATATTTGAAACAGTTATTATCTGTAGCTATGACTCTCAGTATTGCCCAATGTTCCCTCAATTTATAGGTCATGTTCTGTTAGATATAATTACCTATAGATCCCTTGAGCCATAGTTCAAGTAAGAATACAGGAATATCTAGAAATTATTGTCTGAATTTATATGAGTTCAAATGGGTATTTACCTGTTTGAGACCTGCAAAAGTTGGAAAATTTTGAACTATTTAGTATAGATATCTACCAGTTAGAAAACATTTTCACAAATATGTTGAACACTTGTCATGAATGAAGTCCCTTGAATGTTGGTCTATGACAAAGAAATTAATGATAAAGTTTAATATACTTTGTTGACTTCAGTCCTACTGTTACAATTTTGAGATTTCTCCTTATTCCTTTCAAATACAATTGTTGCCTGATTATTTGCCTGCGATTAAACTGGTAAAATACAGCTGGATGAAAATTCATGAGTTTTACCACTAGAATACCTTCTTTCATAGTGTATCTTAGGTTTGCTAATTCAGTCTCAGTGGATGTCATTTTAATCAACAAGACAGGTAATTCATTATTGTCCATGTCCTATTTTTTAATACAGTGCAATTTCCTGTCCCTTGAAAATTTTTTAACAGCGCCTGAAACATTTCCACAATTTATAATAATATGCACAATACAAATGGAGTACTCTAAGTCCTTTCGATGAATAAATTTTGTTTTTTGCTGTCGAGTATGATTTTGGCTCATAATATGTTGGAGATAAGTCTAGGCCCTTTTCAACAGTTAAAAAGGATGGGGAAGATTTACATTGGTTTGTTGCATAATTCCTTTGAATTGGTGCTTTCTTAGAAACCCATATGTAAATGTGGCAGGTATGTGAGTCACTGAAAGGGAATCATCTTTCTCAAGTCAGTGTGTATTGAAGACTTGAAATTTGTCAAGGAATTCCTGATGCTGAGTTAAATTGGATACACTATTGGAAATAAGATCTTCCTAGCAATCTATTAAAAATGTTTTACCATTGATTTCGTGAGAACATGATTTATTTGTGAGAAATTTATTCATGTCTACCCGAGAAAGTAAGACACACACTGGTGATACTTGTTTTTCTGAAAGCGCAAAACAAAAAGTCAAAAAACCTTCATACATATTTGACAATATTAAGAAATACCAGTAGGTATTATAAGCCACTTATTACTCTGTCACTCTAATTAGATTCATGTAGTTTCTCAGGTGTCTTCTCTTAATGTTTAACCTTAGAAAGTATAACGTTCCTTTGGAATGAGTTACATGCAATGAATTGATTGTTGGCAGCAATTATTATGCTGGGAAAATCAATTATCTATATTCTGCAGTGTATTAATATAAGATAGTTGAACAAACTCTGGAAGCAAAACATATCCCTTTTTGACTTATTCACAGCATAGGAGGAATAAATTGCAATGTGATTAAAAAGCACAGCGAGAAGATGGGACTTTCTCTTCTGGATTTTGGCCAGTAATTATAATACTGTCATATACTGGCGCTGGAGGACATGAAATGATACCCTAAATCCAAAATGAGTTTGATTGTCCAGTCCTTCTAGTTGTGCTCCCATATATAGGAGACACCAGATCAAAGTAATCCCGGCAAAGTGAACACCTCATTACAAGGGGCTCTTTGCTCCTGGAGGAAGGGATGCACCTCACCTTTAGTAGAATGCTTTATGTATAAGAAAATTGCATTTCCCGTTTGCTTTTTAGGCTTAAGCAGAAACTGTTTATGTTATTTGCATTTTACTTCAACATAACGGTTATTCATAAATGTGCCAATACTTTTGTGGTACTATCTCTCTGACCAAATTTGCAACTTTGATCTCATCATTTTTGGAATGTCCTAAAAGCTGTAAGCACCAACATAATCCTTTGTCGAAATATTGTAAAAATGGAGCCAGCAAGACATTCTCTAACTTTAATCTCAATATTCACAAAGCACACCAATTTTATTCTAAATCTTGGCAATGTAATATTTAAGGATTTCATCCATGTATTTAGCTATACACACACATAGATAGATAGATAGATAGATAGATAGATAGATAGATAGATAATTATAGATATAGATATAGATGTAGACATAGATATAGATATATACCACCTGTTTTATTCCCAGGAAAAGTCAGGACTCACTACTAGTGCTTCATGTTTGTGATGCCACATAATTAGTTTGTCTTCAGTAAGTGGAAAAGGTAATTTTAAATTCAAAGCATGTCGTGTGAAACAAATAAAGTTTTTGATGAGTTTGATTTACAAATGAATGCTTTTTCCGCCTTAAGAATGATTATTCATAAAAAAATCTCGCAAATAGTTTGTTTTCTAAGCGGCCTAAATTTAATGAAAGGAAACTCAAGTCTCTTTGTCTTTCTCATTTTAAACCTAATTTCAGTTTAATACTTTAAAGACACTCCATCCCTCTTTGAATGAACAAGAAAAGATGCCTTCATGTCCCCTTAGATAAACAGTGTTGAAATAAGTCATAAACTCTCTCCTGTTTTTCTTCTGAAAATGCCTGTAATTTGTGGATTAAGAAAATCAGTATTTACAGGATGTGCATCAAAGAACTCAAAAGTTAATGAGTTGAATATCTTCCAAGTTCTTCAATATTCCTTTGTTTCTCCAAAGAAATGATAATGTTTGAGACATCTGGTCTGGAAGTAATTCTTCATTGGTTTTCTGACAGAATTTTTCTCCTCACAGGAAGTGCAGATATTTCCCTGTCTACCAGAATGCAAGAAGGTAAGCATGTTCCCAATGTCCTTTGAAAAGAACACTTCAAATGGTTCCCATCATATTATGTTTAGCATTCTCAGTATGCAAAACTCTGTGGGGGAGATTCAATGGGATGGAGTTCAGAATTGAGACATTCTGATAATTGTACAGTGGAATTTTGAATTCGTACTATTGAGACATAAGAATGCAAGTAAATGCCTTGGCCTCAATGCACCTCCCCTGTCAACAGAGGACAGCGTGATTATTGCAAAACAGTAACCGCAAAAAGTCCTTCTATTAATGGAAAAATGTTTCCCAAATTAGGCCTAAGAATTCACAAATGGGAACTGAAATGAATTTGCTTTTTATTTCTATGATAATATCAAAAGGCATAGTTATCATTTTTGTCATCACAGAAGGGAATTTGAAATTAATGCATACGTTGTAATTGGAAGAGAAGGGAAAGAATTACATTTTCTCAAAAATATACCAGATTTGCTTAGATATTTTTCTTTGCAGGTGAATCTCTGGATCCTGAAAGGTTACTGCAATGCCCCTATGATAAGAGTCACAAGATCAGGGCCTGCAGATTCCCGTACCATCTGGTGAAATGCAGAAAGGTAGGGTTGCATTTCAAAATGAGGAGTTTGTCATACTTTACTATAAACATGAATTTGAATCTTGATATTTGACGAAATGTGCTAAATATGTGTCAATGAAATAATAGACTACCTGGGTAGATGTAGTATACACATATTTGTATTTGCTCTTGTAATTTGATCTTTGTGTAGTGCAGATAAGAAATAGCAGTGCAACTTGTTTACAGAACTCTAGGATGAGTAGAACATTGCAAGATGTTTTCTGTAGGACAATCATTTCAGTCTGAGTGTAGCGATTTTATACTTGTTTCCTTGTTCACACTTAACTACTCTAAATCAGCAATTTAGTAAAGTTTCTAAAAATTAAGACAGATACATTGCCTTATGGCAGGACATAATTCCTGAACCATGTTACTTTTCAGTAAACCTAGTGATCCTGAATTGATGATAACGAAGATGTGTCTTGCCTGTTTCCTATATTTTGGTGTATTTTTTGTAATGATACCACGACAGTTATTTTCTCATAGAACAAGAAATCTTTCAAATGCTCATATATTTATCTAATCCCAATTCAATTTTTTGTGTTAAAAAACATTGCTCTGGGCAGAAAACAATCTTCCCTTTGTTATGCTTTTCAAAGAATGCTCACTGATTATATATACACGTGTGCAGAGAAAGACACATACATATGCATATTCATGCTCATATGTTTTCAAATATTCTTATATCTAAATGCAAATATATGCAAATTATACTTTACATGCACATGGTATCACACACATGCACCAAGACACACAATGAGGGCATTTCCAATTGTGTTTTCGATCAATGTGTCTTACCCATTCATGTAGCATATATTAATAAATGCCTTTTTACTGAATAAGATGTCATGATTCTGAATGTTTTTAGATGCCAAAGTTATGTTTTAAGTATCCAGCATTTTGCTGCTGTGTCAGACCTCCAATCTTGTCATGACGAGTTTAACTCAAAGTACTTGTATGCGAAGAGAGTATGAGATATAGAGTCTGAGAGAATCTTATACACCTCCAGCCCCTAAAAATTGTAAGAAACAGATTGAAGAAGAGTCGAGGTTGTACTAGCCCGTCCTCTTGTACTAGACTGGTGTTAATACAGCACACAAGCCCAAGGTAAAACCACAAGTCAAGCATAAAAACAGCAACCCTTTCCTTATCCCCCAATAATTTGTACTATTTTTATTTTTTACATCCTGGTTCAATAGAATCATCCGGACATTGCTGCCAAATTGGCTACTTGTCCCTTCAATGCTCGGCACTTGGTGCCGCGCGATCAACTCAGTAAACATATAGCAACATGTGAAGACCAAAGTTGCATTGAGGATGATGTAGGTAAGCTTGATACACGAAAGAGAAATCAGATCTGATTCAGATTCAGTCTGTTACATACTGTGATTCCATTTTCCGTATTTTCCTTCTTGCAGTTACTATGACTTGGTCCCAACCCCAAGAGAAGAAATCGAAATACAGGGCATCGCCTTTCCTCTGAGGAAGACTGGGATAAAGGTAAAGAGCTTGATTAAATTTTGAGTTAGTGCTGTAACTGAATGCCAGTTTAGAGATAGATGCAAATAATAGTAAACTCTTTAGCTCAACATGAAATTTAATGTATGCTAACATAGATAAAGCTATTATGCTCATCCTCATATATGAAGACATGCATTCAGAAATGATTTCTTTAAAGAATATATAGATAAGACAGTGTTGTCCATCTATAGTTTAGGACTCTTTCTTTTCCATGTTTATTATCCACTTAAATCATTGATATATTAGGTCCTTAAGGTGGTTATTATTTCATTATTACCTATGTCTTTCCTTGGCCATGTAAATGTTAGAGAAAATGCAATATATACCCTGGAGACAATATCCATTTTTCTGTTTGCCAGAATCCTTGGAAAACTCTAGCCCAACTTTTGTTTGGGGCAGAGCAGAGTCTTCTAGCCAAAACAGGTAAGAAAATGTCATTATCACTTTGGCAAAGATCTATTTCTTAGAAATAAAGGAAACAATTATGATAGGTGGAAGAGCTGCCTTTTTCTTTTAGTATAAAAAAACTCCCTCTTTTCAGAGAAATATTCAGATTGCTGTCTGAACGGTGATTGGTGAAAGCATGCATGTGTAAATCTGCAATTACTTCATGATCTTAAAACATTTCCAGGGGCTGGGGATATGGCCTAGTGACAAGAGTGCCTGCCTCGGATACACAAGGCCCTAGGTTCGATTCCCCAGCACCACACATACAGAAAACGGCCAGAAGCGGCGCTGTGGCTCAAATGGCAGAGTGCTAGCCTTGAGCGGGAAGAAGCCAGGGACAATGTTCAGGCCCTGAGTCCAAGGCCCAGGACAGGCAAAAACAAAACAAACAAACAAATAAACAAAAAAACATTTCCAAACAAATTCATTGATATCTATGGAAAGTCATACTCAAAATGGTCTGAGCGTACCATTCAATATTGAGAAAATGTTACAGATATGACAGTATGTCAGAGCCAACGTTAACTTTTCAATGACATACCTTTCGATTTAATTTTATTCACAGAAATAACAAATGAGCGGCTGAAATTCCACTTCATGTAAGTAGCTACTAAAATCATAAGGTGATTAATTTGATTAAATGTAGTAAAAAGCAACTATACAAATACATTGTGTTATTTGGGTTTGTGTGTTATATGCCCTTTGCTCAACAAGAATAGCAATAAATGCATCATGTGTGTTTACAGCCTGTTTTCATTTTTCAATATTTTCTTGCAAACCTTCACCAAATATTTGTGAAAAGGCCTCCTTTACATGGATCTGTGATACCTTGAATATTCTGTTTAAAAATCACACCAGATGTTCGCCCACGTATACAGTTTGTAAGGCAAGATAACTTCCAATTTAGATTTTTGAAAGATCTCTATATGTGATTACAGAGTAAAAGGAAGTGTGTTGTTCCCTGCTGTCACTTTCATATTCAACAAAATAACTTCGGAAACAAGAAGAAAAAGTTTCTGGGGACTCTGTGGGTTGATGAGACAACCTGAGAAAATTTAGGAGGCTTATATTTTTATTTTACTTTTATCCCATACAAAGTCACTTTCCACAAAAATAATGCCTCCTTTTTTCATTTATGGGTTGTATCTCATCTAAGATAGAGAATTTTGGATGAAATATTATGACTTGGATCTCAAATCTTAGGATAATCATTTATCATGTAGTCCACAATATTTACTATTTTTGTTATAAGACTTGGGCACATTTCATATTTTGTGTCCCTGTCATGTGACACTGATTATACTTGCATAGGTGATACATATACAAACTGTTCTATTACTTAGATGAAACTTATTATGTTACCTAAACTAAGGTTAGAAGAAATGTACCTGTTTCATGATCCTAATGGATTCTCTGGGTATTAACGTGTTCACCTACCTTCAAGTGATTTGAAACCCATAGAGTTTCATACCATAAGTCAAGAGCAGTTTCCCATTGGTCCATTTCTGCGTATATAGAAGTTGAAAAAAGCAAGAAATTATTTCAGAATAATAGGCAGTTGTTCAATTTTGCATATCTATACAACTATGTAATTTTCTATTGTTCTTAGGCAGAATCAGAAATGTATATTATCACACCTTCCACCATAATGCAAAGATCTTTTTTCTATTTTCCTTTGCAGAAATAATCCGGTGGCCTACTATTTGAGGACTACATATTTTTCCTTGTCTTGCTAATGACATGAAATAATAAATATTACTTTCGGCACGTTGAATGAGTTTTCATTTCCACTAGCTTTTAAAACTTACTAATTTGGTTAGCTTGTATATTGTTTATAATGAACGCTGATATCAATGTTATGGTGAAATCCTTTGCTGAAATATTCCTTTTCAATTCCTCTAGGAAGCATATTTAGGTTTTACGAGATGAAAGATGATCATGAAATGAAAATCTGGATACATAAACATGTATAAAATTCTTCTATATCTTTTTTCAGTTAGATTTGAATGTGAAAAACGTTTTTTTGACAATGATCTCCCCCTTGCATTAAAAATATTATTAAAATTACTTCTTTTAGTAGAGAATTTTAATTTATATGGTCCACCATATGGGTGAGCCACAAAACTACTGCTTGATTGTGTGTGTGCGTGTGTGTGTGTGTGTGTTTGTGTCTTTGTTGGGACTATTTAATTTATAATTTGTAATTAAATTTTATTGACAAGGTGATGCAAATGAGTTACCATTACATAATAACGCATTGAGTACATTTCTTGTCATTTTAGTTACAACCTCCCCCATTTTTCAGTATCTTTCATAGGTCACATATCCATATATACAAGATCCAGTGTTCCAAACTCATATCCAGTCACCACAGGCGGACTCCATCGTTTTTTCACGTAGTATATTAAACATAAGGACAATGATAAAATCCTCCTGTTCCCATGTCTTGCAGATATGATGTAACATCACTGGCAAAACCATATAGAAATATTATTTGAGAAGAAGTTTTATACTTTACAGACAAGAAGTCTATGCCCCACCCAAGTGATAAAATATTTAAAATAACTCATGCGCCCTAGACGATTTATATGGCCATTGATAGCAGGCATTGTACCCGTTATTTTCTTAGTTGCCTCTGCTGCACCAGCTACTGTGTGTTTGACACAAAGTGCGCAAACGTCTCACTATGTTAATCAGCTTGCTCATAACACTATGCAAGCCCTGCACGTGCAATCAGTGAAATCAATCATTTTTACCACCCGGTTTTCAATTTTCAGCAGAAAAGAAGTTATCAAAGAAAGTCCTCCATTGGCTTTTCCAATAGAATGGGCCCGTCTCCATCCTACTCCTTGGAAGTTCATGAATGGTCTTAGTACGAGCTAGCCATATTCCACTATGAATGGAAGCACCCTACTACTGACCAACCACGTAGACTGACTAAGAAGCACCTTTGTCAATTTAAATCTCACTCCTGAGTTTAGGCTCACAGGCCCATGCTATGTTCTTAATTATTTATTCAATTTTTGGTTTTTAACCATTAATTAAAGAGATTTTATAACTATTGTGTCAACTTCAACTAAAATGTTATGTAGACACCATACTTAAAATCATTCCAAGGTTCCAAAGAGGCCTGAATTTCCTCTTCCTTTACAAGGGTTCCTATATGTGCAGTGGGATAAGATGTTGATTTTATGAAAACTATTTAGAGGTCATAATAGTTTCTGGTGAGAAAAATATTGAGCTACAATGCAAAATGAAGTCTCAAGGGAAGGGATGGTTCCATGTTTGGTTTAAGTGGTCTCTGTACCTAAATATACACATTTTGGGTACTGCTGATCCCCTTGCTATTTTATTGTTGGGACATACAATATACATTATATTACTGGAACCATTCAATACATAATAGCTCGGTTAAACTCCTCTTGGTCAGCCAAATTTGTAGACACTGAATCCCCCAAAATTAGTGGAAGAAAAGTGTCAATAATTTGATTCCTGTATAAAAACTAGTAAAGAGAAAGGTTATGCTGAAATCAAGAGCCAGATGATAAAAATACAAATGTCTCCTAAAGCAAAATTTACAAAAACATTTGTGTAAACCAATTCTAAACCTCATCAGGGGGAAATATACGAGGGAGTTGGAAGTGTGGGGAAGTGTGGGTAACATGATGAACTAGAAATATAATTACAGACTTACATATGAACCTCTAATCCTTTGGTACATCACTCTGAAAATAAAGGAAAAAATTAAACAAACTAGAAAAAAAGAGGAAGTAATGTGGTATGAAATAGTTTATGGTCCTAATCTGAATCCTTTAGAAATAATGCCATTGTAGACATGAACGGATTAGATTCAATCAGTTGATCAGAGAAAATGAATAGGGACTTGATGAGCATCATGCAACCCCCAAGCTTATGCAGCTGATTGGGAAGAATTGAGAAAATTAAAAGGATCTCAAACCACTGCGGTAGATAATAAGGAAGACTCAGATGGCTCAGACACTGAGGAAAAATTATGCAAGGAGCTTACTAAAGACAGATTGACCCATGTGGAGAAAATTTTGGAATCAATTATAGCCCTATTGTCACAACATTATCCAAAGCAGCAAACTCCTGTAAAGGTAAAGACTTGTAGGACCTGCCCAGAATCCTGGCGGACTTTCATCCTTTCCCACCACAACCTCTGCCTGATAGGGTCTCACAGCTAGTACCATTTCTGCCTGTGCTGTTTAAAGCGCCTGGTCCTCCTACAGTAAACGTGGCACACTTCCTTGGCTCAGACTTATCAAGAAGGGAGGACATTTCTGGTTTTCATTTATTCCCTGACAGGCAAGATGAAGATAACAAAAGAGTTCATCAGCCTTTGCCATTTAAACAAATAAGAGATCTAAAGAATGCTTGTTTTCAATATGGCCCTACAGTACCACTTACTCAAGTCATTCTTATTTCTTTATTTATTCATTGGCCAGTCCTGGGACTTTAACTCATGGCCTGAGCACTGTCCCTTGCTTCTTTTTGCTCAAGGGTAGCACTCTGCTCCTTGAGTCACAGCTCCACTTCTGGTCATTTTCTCTATCTCTGGTGAGGGGTAATCAAACCCAGGGCTTCATGTACATGAGGCAAGCACTCTTGCCAGTAGGCCATATTCCCAGCACACTCAAGTCATTCTTGAACCTTGGCTACTAAAACTTTATGCCCAAATTGCCAAGCAGCCATCAGGCCTTCTAAGAAAAAAGGAGGAATAAATGACTATATTCAGCTTTGTGCGGACATTGGGCCATCATATCTGCAGGGACTCATGCTCCAAGGGCCGACTGTAACAGAGTTCTGACAGAAGCCTTGGATAGGGAGAAGGCGATGGCGACATTTATGTACTGCTCGGATGACCGGCATTTGTTTTTCCTGCCTACAAATGGGCCACTTAATGGCTCACTGACCTAATCAGAAAAGGAAAGTTATTATTGTAATTTCTTGCCACTGCAAAAACGGGAAGCATTGTGTTACAAATTTCAGATCTAATTTGAATGACTCTGGCCGCCAGATTTCAGTAAGCTGGCAGAGGAGCCAGCCCCTGGCCCCACAGAAAAAATTTGGAGCAGCTCCTTCTTTCCCCTAACCTCAAGCATATCCACCAACAACCTGCAGCAACAATCAGTTTCAAGTCTCCTCTGAGCAACAACAGGAAGGGCAGGACTGGATCTCTGTTCCTATACCTGCACAGTTCTGACTTCTGAAATGGGATTTCAGCCCCTCCCTACAGGAGTCATTGGCCCACTTCCAAGGGAATCTGTTGGCTTATTGTTAGGCCGCAGCAGCTCTGCACTGAGGGGCTTACCTATTATTCCAGGAGTGATGGATCAGGACTCTAATGGAGAAATAAAAATCATGGCTTCAGTGCTTGCTAGTGTTACCACTATCCCGGCAGCTCATTCTTGTTCCTTTAAGTTGTCGGTGCCTAAGTTACAACAAACCCTAGGGGATAAAGGAGTTTTTGATCTTCTGACAATTTTTGGGTTCAAAATATAAAATGGGAATTGCCCGGGAATAACCCCTTCTCATATTTTGAGACATCAATAAGTTGAGACTACCTCTTGGGCTGTAAAAACCCAATCTTCTCAAGTCACTTCGATCCATTTATCTAAGAGGTTAGCAATATTTCCCATTGACCACTGGTTCAAATATAGGTCTATGGCACATAGACCAAGTTATATTCAAATGCAAATTACTCACTAGCTGGAGCAACAAATGAGCTAATTCCTCCAGTACTCATACCTTAGTGAAAGAGATCAACAAAGAAACATGTGCTTCAATCTTACAGTGACCTTGGGGTATTCCAAAGGATATGAAACTTAGGCAAGACATGGGTGAACGATTGCCAATTTTCCTATTTCTATCCAGTCCCTTCTAGCTTCCTTGGTTACATGTAGCTCCAGTATTCATATAGCTGGCCTCTACACACATACTTGTCTAGCACAATGATGATCAAGTTGTCCACATCCTGGTTGTGGTGGGTAACCTATATTAAACAGGAAGTGCACAGTAAACTAAGCATATCTTAGACATGAGTATGTCCTTTTTGCCACATGGCAAACGTGTGTTCCATAAAGAATAGTACTAGCAATTAGCCACAGTGTTCATAATGATGATAAAAAAAAGGGGGGAAAAAAGATAAAATCTAATGTACCATAAATCAAGAGCTTGGTAAGTTAAAAATAAGAAGGAATGTTATGGAAGGTAAGAAAGAGAGGGAAGGAATGAATGATATAAAGAAGAGGGACAGGGTGTTGAAGCGAAGGAAGACAAGAAGACAGGAAGGAAGACAGGTGGGAAGGGAGCAAAGAGGGAAAGAATGCAGGCAGGGAAGGAGGCATGGACAGATGGATTGTGGTTTGTATCGACAGTTTGTGGGACAGAGTTAATGGTGGAAGTATGGAGGAAGAAGGGTCCGAAGGTAATCCTGGGGAATGAGAGATTACCATTATGTATCTGTAGCTCCTTTGTTGAATATCATCTGACTATAAGAATGCAGATTTAGCTCTCCTGCACTGTGAATAGCCTAAACGTGCGATAATTATTCCCTGTGAGGGAGACTACAGTGTCCATGATTATTTGGGTGTGGCTCACTTCACTTAGTATAATGTTTTCCAAGTGCTTCCATTTCCTTATGAATGGGGCGATGTCATTCTTTCTGATTGAGGCATAAAATTCCATCGTATATATGTACCACAATATCCTGAGGGGGATCTGTGTTGGTCCCATATTTTAGCTATGACAAATTGTGCTGCGATGAACATTGTTGTGCTGGTGGCTTCAGTGTCTTCTCTTTTTTTGGTATTAAGGGAGCTCTATGTTAAGCCTTCTGAGGAAGCTCCATAGTGCTTGCCAGAGTAGTTGGACCAGTTTACTATCCCACTAACAATGAAGTAGTGTTCCCTTTTGGCCACATCGCCTCTAAATTATTAATTTTAGTTTTTTGTTTTTTTTGTTTTTTTTTTTTTTTTTGGCCAGTCCTGGGCCTTGGACTCAGGGCCTGAGCACTGTCCCTGGCTTCTTTCCGCTCAAGGCTAGCACACTGCCACTTAAGCCACAGCACCACTTCTGGCCGTTTTCTGTATATGTGGTGCTGGGGAATCGAACCTAGGGCCTCGTATATCCGAGGCAGGCACTCATGCCAGTAGGCTATATCTCCAGCCCAATGTTAGTTTTCTTGATACAGTACTTTCTTACTTGGTTGAGTTGTTGAACACAGAAGATGACACTGAGAGAAATAAATGCCATATTATGGAAACCAGTTTTATATCACAGTTGTAGTACTTTCTACATGACATGTGTAACCGTAGCCTCTGTTGTTGATGTTCCTCTTGTATCCCCTTCTTGTCTTCATACCTAAACTATTACTATATCTTATCTGAGTACATTGGAAATCATGAATACTGATATTTGAACTAGGAAAGTGAAAGGATATACCAAAATCAAGAGACACAGGATAACAAGACAAATGACTTCAAAAGCAATACTTACAAAACTGTTTTGTGTAAACCACCTCAAGCACTCATGGGGAATGAAGGAAATGGGGCGTGGGGAGGGGAAATGTGGGACTAGTAAAAAAACAAGACAATAAATGTATCCAATGCCTAAGATACGAAACTGTAACCTATCTGGACATCATTTTGACAATAAATAAGAAAAAATGATTTAAAAAATACAGCTTCATTTCTCAGTTTCATATTCCATTTCATTTTTCTTCAGGGTTTTCTTTATACCAGTACCACCTGTTTTTGTTATTATGGCTATATAATAGATCTTGACACGGCACTTTTAAGAATAACGAAAGGAAGGCAAGAAGACTCCCAAATGGGTAAGATATGGATTCCACAAGAAATATTGCCAGAATAATCCAGGACATCCAAACAATCAGAAACAACTATTTGCAGAAACTATACTCACTAAAGAATGAATACTTTATGGAAAGAGGTAGATTTTTACAGAAATATAAACTGTCCAACCTGAGGCAAGAACATATAAATCAATTAAATTACCTCATGAATTATGATGAGATACAGGAAGCAATGAAATTTCT
The DNA here is from genome assembly GCF_023159225.1 of Perognathus longimembris pacificus. Taxonomy (NCBI): domain Eukaryota; kingdom Metazoa; phylum Chordata; class Mammalia; order Rodentia; family Heteromyidae; genus Perognathus; species Perognathus longimembris. The sequence goes on along the minus strand of NW_025962076.1, from coordinate 77,895 downwards.
TCCAATATAAAAAAGGCAATCACCGCAGAATTCTATAACACTTTCTAAGAAAGGGGAAAACACCAATATTCTCCTAGTTCTTCCGTGAAGTTGATGCAGAGCGAGAAACCCCAAACCTGTTAATTGAATCAAATACAATCACAAAACCAGGAAAATTTCCCCCAAAAAGATATTACAAAAAAATCTCACTTAGGAACAAAGATGCACAACTCCTCTACATAATATTACCTAGCAGAATCCAAAAACAGATTTTATAAGTCATGCATCATGGGCAACTAGCCTTCATTCCACAACTGGAAGCCTGCTATAGCAGATTCATAACTTTTAATGCAATTCACCAAATTGACATAGGTAAGATGAAGAATCACATCATTCTTGAAGTGGCTGCTCCAAACCTTCAATGTTATAACACAGCAATAGATTTTCAAAGCCCTGAAGAAAATAGGATTAGAAAGACCCTTTTTAAAACAATGAAAGCCATATATATGAGAACAACTGCAAATGTCATACCAAATGGGAAGAACTAAAACCATTTTCTTGAAAACCAGGAACAAGACAAGGATAATACCTCTCTCTTCTCCTATTTAATATATTTCTGGAATCCTTAGCCATAGCAAGAAAGCTCCAAATAGGGAGGATCCAAATAGGGAGAGAAGATGTGAAACTTTCCTGATTTGCTGATATTATGTTTTTATACATGAAGGACCCAAATAAATCTCCTGCAAATTCCTTGACCTAACAAACCGTTTTACCAAATAGCAGACGGTAATTTGCAACAGTCAAATATTATAACTTGCTAATATATTCATACAAAGGGGATTCAAGAAACGATTCCCTCCAAAACCTACACACCAATCAAAAATTTCGCCATGGATCTAAAAAGAGATTATACTGAAGAGGAAATAAAAATGATATTGAAATATATAAACATAACCATCATCATTGGCAGTACCTGATATGCAAATAAAAACAACCCTGAAATAACATGTTTCCAATGTCAGAATGAGTAATTATCTTAACTCAGGCAACAACAAGTGCTGGAGGGAATTCCCAAAAAGAGGAAATGTACTGCTCTGTTGCTGGGAATGTAAACTACTTCAACCACTCTCGAAAACAGAATGTAGATTCTTCAAAAGAACAGCCGTGGCACAGCACATGATTCATTCTGAGCAACAGGATCCAGGATATGACTAGAAAACCTGCACTTCTGTACAATACTAATTTCTCTGACGAGTGGATTTCTAAACCAATATAAACCCTGGCCTTGCTAAATAAAAGTGTGCATTGGACCACTCTCCTTTGCATACCCTGTGTCTTCACTATGATTAGAAATACACCGGTCCAACAACTGACTTCCGGATCCAAGGACCTGATAATTGACCCATAGGAGATTGCTGAGCTGCGTTTGAGCTCTCTCTCGAGTGTAGGTGAAAGATATTTTGACTGAAAGGAGAGAGGGGAACTGAGTGGTGAGCTCCTGATAGATAAAATGTTACAGGTTTATGGGACAAGCTAAATCTACTCTTTTTTCTAATCTTATTGACCATGTACTGAAACTTAACAGAGCTACGGTCTTGTGTTCACAATTAGATGAGTGCATGCAGGTGGTAATGGAGTATAATCTGTGGTTCCAGGAGGAAGATATTTTAGACTTAGAATTCTGGGAAAGAGTAAACAATAATGTGCAAAAGGCATATCAGTGTGGGGAAATGGTTCCAGATACATTTTGGTCTAATTGTGCATTAATATGTACAGCTCTAATTATCATGCTTGCGATGCTGTGGTAAGATCAGCTGCTGAACTGGAGGTAGATGTGGAGAAAGCTATGAAGGTTTATAGTTTGTCCAAGGAGGTAAAAACTCAAAGTGGGCAGGAGTTAAAGAGATGGCTACACCTGAGCAATCTCTTGCCAGATCTGCTAGGGAAAGGGTAGAGCCAAAAGCTAAAGCTTTGGGCACTACCTATGTTTCTTCAGAAAATGAAGCCATTCTAAATAGCTCAACAGAAACACTATAAATTTGCCTCAAGGAGATGTTTTGGCCCTAGCCAAGCAACACTTCCTAGCTCCATGTATGTTAATCAAGCCACATCCTGTTTGGATTAGATTGGGGGTTAGGTTAGATTGGGCCCCTTGGCAGTTGTTAATCCAGAGGCTATGGAATGCTTATGTTGCTACAGAAGATGTCCAAAACTTCTGGCATCCACTCTGCTGAGTCCGACATGGAGTGCCCCCAGAACACAAAGATTAGGGTAAGACATCCTCATCTATGCTATGAGACCATCCCAATCCAAGCCATGGCTGCCCACAGTCTCCATAAAAATCCTCACAGAGGAAGGACAGCCCATTTGCCCTTATGGGGACAGGTAAAAGCGCTGACTCACAAAGCCAAACAGATAGTGCTATCTACTGAAAAAGTGCTGACTCTGGAACATCTACTCCTGCCTATGTGTGCTCTGTTAACCTGTGTCTTGTAACTCTATGGCAGGGGCTAATTCAGAGGTATTGTTTTGGACCAGTATCTTTAAACCACCCTTATTACATCAAGATTTCTGGACCAAATTCCCCGTCTCTGCATCTACATCTAGTCCTGACTTAATCTCTCCCTGTTATCTGTCTGGCATTCCAGTCTATTCTATGGAAGAAGGACAAGATTCTAACATCTCTTACTCTCAGTTCTCTAAAGCTATCTGTCTCGGCAATTCTCCATGTTAACCCTTTAAATATCAATATTTTTAATTCAACATGGAGGTTTATATAATCCCAGTAGAACTCGGCTGGTTACACTGTCCTTTTGGTCTGTGAGATCTCACACCTATAAGATACACAACTCTCCTAGTCCTTTTGGTTTGTGGTTACAAAACTGCACCGAACATAATTTTGCTCCTGAAAAGCTATACAATCTCATACTCCATAAACCAATTATGAGCAGCAGTGGAGTTGCTCAATCTTACATGTCTTCTATGCTATCTTACATGTCTTCTATACTATGTCTGAATTTGAAAGTGAGATATCCTCCAAAAGTAGTTTGCTGTTATAGAATTATTTTCCACTTAATATCTTTGGGAATAACCTTTTATGTGACTCCATGGTAATTCTAATTTTGAAATCCAGGATGAATATACCTGAGTGTTTCCATGGTAATTATTGTACTAGGAAAGAACCTGAATGTCTAACAGATGAAAATTGAGCATAAAATATTTCCTTCAATTTTGTCTCCAAATATATTGGAAATCATTACCTGGCTACTTTGGTATCTCCTGTGCTAATCTATTTATACTGAGCCATTTTGATAAACATATCAATTATTATGTGTAATTCATTTCTGAATATTGGTCATATTTTTAGTTTGACACGTGGAAATAGTGTTTCAACTTATATCACTTCCATCCATGGCAACATCAATAGTGAAATAACTTCATTAATTAGGGGAGCATACATGACTATGTTAGTTTAGTAGGAGTCATGAACACCTACCTATGGCTCAGGGTACTTTGTTAGGACTGTAGAAAACATGGTCTTCTATTGAATCCATTCTGAAATAAATTCTTTGTTGGTCCACTTAGAACACAAACATTCCCAGTATCATCTGCACATAAGAATATTATTGCGTTGTGCCTTTTAAATATTTTTCAAACCATATATACTCATTACAAACTGCAAACAATGGACTGTAGACGAACTATTCAAACAGCAGTTAACATGCATATATATTATGAAATTATAATCAATTTCTCTACACTGTCTTAAATATTTCTATTATATTATTAAACGCTTATATAGCTCAAGTACTTGGACATTGCACACTTACAAATGAAGATGCATTTATTGATTATGATTAAGGACAGAGAGACCCATGATAGCTCTTAGAATTGTCCTTGAAGTTGGTTGAATTACATCATTGCAAATTTTCCCAATTTTGATAGTATTCTTAAATTGGGTCATGATACAATCTGAAACAGTCCCTTTTTATTTGTAGCCTGTTGTACAACAGCTCTTAGAAGGCAAAATAGAGCCAGACACTTAAAGAATCATACGAATAAAATATTTCACATGATATTCATAAGTTTTTTTTATTTGGTTTCAAAAAGCCCAGAGTCATTATGGAATACCTGTTACAGTCCTTGGTATTTCCTATGGGCTCATAAAAGAGAGGTATTCCAACCCTTTGTTTAGCCTTATGTCATGACCAACACTGTAAATTGTAAATTGATGGGCCTCAATATAGAAGGGATACAGTGTCTATTGTTACAAAGCACATGCAAAACCCACTTTAAGCATTTAACCCAGACGTCTAATTTATATAAGTAAATATATGACTAGCAAACGAAGAAAGCTTTTATGTCCAATTACTATGAATCATTAACTCATATCTTTAGATGAAGTACATTTTTGGTTCATTGCCTGATACATTTGTTGCACTAATTCTTAAGCTAAATCAATATTATACTTCTGTTTGCTCACAGTAAATCAATTCACTTTTCCTTCATATTTTTATGTCAATGCCCACTGCTGCTGTTACAATAAAAATAATATATGTATTCTTTGTCATAGTGCAAAACTCATGACGCTATTTTCTCTTCTTTAATCTGTGATTCATTGTGATTTCTATTTGAATAACCAACAGGATGAAAGCTCACGAATGCAGAGTGATAATGCAATGATAGATTCTAATTTAATTTCTTGATTGACTTCTTCTTGTGAGTGCAGTGTAAATGTAAATGTAAGTATGTTCTTCCCTGCTGTCACTTGCTTGTTCCAGCACGTTATTCTGGGGGAGAACAATAAAAATATCCTTGTCAACCTGCAGATTGATGAGAGTACCTGTGAAACTTTAGACATGTACTTATAGTTTTGTTCTATCCTTCGTAAGACACTTTCGCTATAATGATGCTTTCTTTTTACATTTGCGGTTTGGCTCAAAGTTTAGGTAGATAAATGTAGGTCAAACATTATCAATTTGATTTGAAATCTTAGGATTATAATTTCTTATGTACTCGTAATTATTTACTATTTTTGGCCTGAGACTAGGTGACATTACATGTTTTGTGTCTCTGTATGTATAACTTAGGATATGGCTTTTAGAAATGTGCATCGGTCCTTAAAATAATGAGTTTTCATTGACTCACCTTTACAAATCCCTCCAACTGGGTCAAGACACACAAGTGTCCAAGTATAGTTTTCCAGATGCTGTCCAATTAATTGGTTTCAGTGTATATGGAAGTTAAGAAAGCAGGGAATTCATTCATGAAAATAGGCATTTGTTCAATTTGAAGTACCTCTAGAAGAACCAAGGTTGTGTCTAATGTTTGTAGACACAATACAAACATATGTGTTAGCACTCTATGCATCGAAAGAAAAAAAATGTGTTTTTATTTATGCCTTTGCAGAACTAATCAGTTGACCCACCGTGTGTTCAACAAGTATTTCTCCTTGTCTTATCTATGAGTAAAAATAATAAAAAAAAAGTCTAATCATATCAATGTCCTTTTGATTTCCCCTAATAATTGAGACAAGCACTCTTGCAACTAGGCCATATTCCCAGCCCTCCCCTAATCATTGAAACCTCCAATTTGGTTACAGTGTATATTCTTTACAATGAATTCTGACATAGTGGAGGTGTTTCTTTCCTTACAGAAGTATATCACTTAATATTTGAGAAAGCACAGTTAGGTAGGAGAAATGCAATTATGATCAATAAATGGAAATCTAAGTACGTTAACATGTAAAATCCTCCTATGATTGTTCTTCAGTTTCTTTTACATGAGTCTGATATGTTTCATTTCATTATGTATTTTTGCATGTAAGAAAGTATCACCAAATTTACCTCTCTAAAAGAGAACGTCAATTTATGTGACTTTATGTGAACATCAATTTGGTGAGCCAAACACTTCTGGGAGTTTTTGTAAAAAGAAAAAATTCAACTCTGTGAGCTCTTCGTACTACGAAAGTTTCTCAATATCGAAATAATTTCAGTGTGTGACAATATGCAAGGATTCTTTGACTTCTTTAAATAGGATGTTTTGCAAGACCGAATGAATGGGAAATGTGGTGGGGAATTGAGCAGAAAGGGCTTACCAAGTGAATTGGGTAGTGAGAGAACAAACTGAGCTAATCAAGGGACTTAGGAAGAGATATATCACAGGAAAAGAGGAACAGATTACAGGAAGCATAAAGAAAGAGAGGTATATGCGTATATCACCATTTTGGGATGAATTCCTTTAGAATTACTAAGCATAGAGGACATAAGAATTTTGAGAATTGAATGTGACACTGAGCATGAAGGATCAGACCTCTGTTTATTTTACTTTATTATATTATTAAGAATTACTAACACATAGAGTTAATGTGTAAATAATTAAGAAATTGAGGGAGTGGTTTGAGGGGTCAAGCAGAGGGATGAAGGGAGAAAAATCAGGAAGGGATAGCAGGTATGAGAAGAAATGCATATGTAATCACTATATGAAGCATGTTTCTGTAACCCCACTGTACATCATCCTGAAAATAAGAAAGAATATGTAAAAAAATTGAGTGTAAATACATTTTGGGGTGGGAAACTAGATTTTTCTATGTTTCCAAAATATAACATTCAAAATTTATTAATTATTATTATTTATTAAAATTTATTAATTATTTATTAATTATTATGATAGGTGGAAGAGCTGCCTTTTTCTTTTAGGAATAAAAAAACTACTCTTTTCAGAGAAATATTAAGATTGCTGTCTGAACGGTGATTGGTGAAATCATGCATGTGTATATCTGCAATTACTTCATGATCTAAAAACATTTCCAGGGGCTGGGGATATGGCCTAGTGACAAGAGTGCCTGCCTCGGATACACAAGGCCCTAGGTTCGATTCCCCAGCACCACACATACAGAAAACGGCCAGAAGCAGCTCTGTGGCTCAAGTGGCAGAGTGCTAGCCTTGAGCGGGAAGAAGCCAGGGACAGTGCTCAGGCCCTGAGTCGAAGACCCAAGATAGGCAAAAAAAAAAAAAAGCAAGTATACAGATACATTTGTTATTTGGGTTTGTGTGTTATATGCCCTTTGCTCAACAAGAATAGCAATAACTGCATCAATTGTGTTTACAGCCTGTTTTCATTTTTCAATATTTTCTTGCAAACCTTCACCAAACATTTGGGAAAAGGCCTCCTTTACATGGATCTGTGATACCTGAAATATTCTGTTTAAAAATCACCCCAGATGTTTGCCCACGTATACAATTTGTAAGGCAAGGATAACTTCCAATTTAGATTTTTGAAAGATCTCTATATGTGATTACAGAGTAAAAGGAAGTGTGTTGTTCCCTGCTGTCACTTTCATATTCAACAAAATAACTTGGGAGACAAGAAGAAAAAGTTTCTGGGGACTCTGTGGATTGATGAGACAACCTGAGAAAATTAAGGAGGCTCATAGTTATATTTTCTTTTTATCCCATACTAAGTCACTTTCCACAAAAATAATGCCTCCTTTTTTTCATTTTTGATTAGTATCTCATCTAAGATAGAGAATTTTGGATGAAATATTATGACTTGGATCTCAAATCTTAGGATAATCATTTCTCATGTAGTCCAAAATATTTACTATTTTTGTTATAAGACTTGGGCACATTTCATATTTTGTGTCCCTGGCATGTGACACTGATTATACTTGCATAGGTGAGACATATGCAAACTGTTCTATTACTTAGATGAAACTTATTATGTTACCTAAACTAAGGTTAGAAGAAATGTATCTGTTTCATGATCATAATGGATTCTCTGGGTATTAACGTGTTCACCTACCTTCAAGTGATTTGAAACCCATAGAGTTTCAACCCATAAGTCAACAGCAGTTGCCCATTGGTCCATTTCTGCGTATATGGAAGTTGAAAAAAGCAAGAAATTATTTCAGAATAATAGGCAGTTGTTCAGTTTTGCATATCTGTACAACAACTATGTAACTTTCTATTGTTCTTAGGCAAAATCAGAAATGTATATTATCACCCCTTCCACCATAATGCAAAGATCTTTTTTCTATTTTCCTTTGCAGAAATAATCCTGTGGCCTACAATTTGAGGACTACATATTTTTCCTTGTCTTGCTAATGACATGAAATAATAAATAATACTTTCAGCACGTTGAATGCGTTTTCATTTCCACTAGCTTTTAAAACTTACTAATTTGGTTAGCTTGTATATTGTTTATAATGAAAGCTGACATCAATGTTAGGGTGAAATCCTTTACTGAAATATACCTTTTAAATTTCGCTAAGAAGCATATTTAGGTTTCACGAGTGGAACGATGATTATGAAATGAAAATCTGGATACATAAACATGTATAAAATTCTTCTATATCTTTTTTCAGTTAGATTTGAATGTGAAAAACGCTTTTTTGACAATGATCTCCCCCTTGCATTAAAAATATTATTAAAATTACCTCTTTTAGTAGAGAATTTAAATTTATATGGTCCACCATATGGGTGAGCCACAAAACTACTGCTTGATTGTGTGCGCGCGCGCGTGTGTGTGTGTGTGTGTGTGTGTGTCTTTGTTGGGACTATTTAATTTATAATTTGTAATTAAATTTTATTGACAAGGTGATACAAATGAGTTACCATTACATAATAAAGCAGTGAGTATATTTCTTGTCATTTTAGTTACAACGTCCCCCATTTTTCAGTATCTTTCCAAGGTCAGATAACCATATATACAATATCCAGTGTTCCAAACTCATATCCATTCACCACAGGGAGACCTCACAGGTTTTTCACATAGTGTATTAAACATAAGGACAATGATAAAATCCTCCTGTTCCCATGTCTTGCAGATATGATGTAACATCACTGGCAAAACCATATAGAAATATTATTTGAGAAGAAGTTTTATACTTTACAGACAACAAGTCTATGCCCCACCCAAGTGATAAAATATTTTAAATAACTCATGCGCCCTAGACGATTTATATGGCCATTGATAGCAGGCATTGTACCCTTTTTTTTCTTAGTTGCCTCTGCTGCACCAGCTACTGTGTGTTTGACACAAAGTGTGCAAACCTCTCACTATGTTAATCAGCTTGCTCATAACACTATGCAAGCCCTGCACGTGCAATCAGTGAAATCATTCATTTTTACCACTGGGTTTTCAATGTTCAGCAGAAAAGAAGTTATCAAAGAAAGTCCTCCATTGGCCTGTTCAATAGAATGGGCCCGTCTCCATCCTAATCCTTGGAAGTTCATGAATGGTCTTAGTACGAGCTAGCAATATTCTACTATGAATGGAAGCACCCTACTACTGACCAACCAGGTAGACTGACTAAGAAGCACCTTTGTCAATTTAAATCTCACTCCTGAGGATAGGCTCACAGGCCCATGCTATATTCTTATTTATTTATTCATGTATTGGTTTTTAACCATTAATGAAAGAGATTTTATAACTATTGTGTCACCTTCAACTAAAGTGTTATATAGACACCATACTTAAAATCATTCCAAGGTTCCAAAGAGGCCTGAATTTCCTCTTCCTTTACAAGGGTTCCTATATGTGCAGTGGGATAAGATGTTGATTTATGAAAACAATTTAGAGGTCATAATAGTTTCTGGTGAGAAAAATATTGAGCTACAATGCAAAATGAAGTCTCAAGGGAAGAGATGGTTCCATGATTGGTTTAAGTGGTCTCTGTACCTAAATATACACATTTTGGGTACAGCTGATACCCTTGCTATTTTATTGTTGGGACGTACAATATACATTATATTACTGGAACCATTCAATACATAATAGCTCGGTTAAACTCCTCTTGGTCAGCCAAATTTGTAGACACTGAATCCCCCAAAATTAGTGGAAGGAAAGTGTCAATAATTAGATTCCTGTATAAACACTAGTAAAGAGAAAGGTTATGCTGAAATCAAGAGCCAGAGGATACAAATACAAATGTCTCCTAAAGCAAAATTTACAAAACCATTTGTGTAAACCAATTCTAAGACTTATCAGGGGGAAAGATACAAGGGAGTGGGAAGTGTGGGGTGATGGAGGAGGTAACATGATGAACTAGAAATATACTTACAGACTTATATATGACCCTCTAATCCTTTGGTACATCACTCTGAAAATAAAGGAAAAAATAAAAGAAACAAGAAAAAAAGAGGAAGTAATGTGGTATGAAATAGTTTATGGTCCTAATCTGAATCCTTTAGAGATAGTGCCATTGTAGACATGAACGGATTAGATTCAATCAGTTGATCAGAGAAACTGAACAGGGACTTGATGAGCATCATGCAACCCCCAAGCTTATTCAGCTGTTTGGCAAGAGTTGAGAAAATTACAAAGATCTCAAACCACTGGGGTAGATAATAAGGAAGACTCAGATGGCTCAGACACTGAGGAAAAATGATGCAATGAGCATAGTAAAGATACATTGACCCATGTGGAGAAAATTTTGGAATCAATTATAGCCCTATTGTCACAACATTATGCAAAACAGCAAACTCCTGTAATGGTAAAGACTTGTGGGACCTGCCCAGAATCCTGGCGGACTTTGATCCTTTCCCACCACAACCTCTACCTCATAGTGTCTCACAGCTAGTACCATTTCTGCCTGTGTTATTTAAAGCGCCTGGTCCTCCTACAGTAATCGTGGCACAATTCCTTGGCTCAGACTTATCAAGAAGGGAGGACATTTCTGGTTTTCATTTATTCCCTGACAGGCAAGATGAAGATAACAAAAGAGTTCATCAGCCTTTGCCATTTAAACAAATAAGAGATCTAAAGAATGCTTGTTTTCAATATGGCCCTACAGTACCACTTACTCTAGTCATTCTTATTTCTTTATTTATTCATTGGCCAGTCCTGGGACTTCAACTCATGGCCTGAGCACTGTCCCTGGCTTCTTTATGCTGAAGAGTAGCACTCTGCTCCTTGAGTCACAGCTACACTTCTGGTCATTTTCTATATCTCTCGTGAGGTGTAATCAAACCCAGGGCTTCATGTACATGAGGCAAGCACACTTGCCACTATGCCATATTCCCAGCACACTCAAGTCATTCTTGAAACCTTGGCTACTAAAACTTTATGCCCAAATTGCCAAGCAGCCATCAGGCCTTCTAAGAAAAAAGGAGGAATAAATGACTATATTCAGCTTTGTGTGGACATTGGGCCATCATAGCTGCAGGGCCTCGTGCTCCAAGGGCCGACTGTAACAGAGTTCTTACGCATTCCCTGGAAGGGGAGAAGGCGATGGCGACATTTATGTACTGCTCGGATACCCGGCATTTGTTTTTCCTGCCAACAAATGGGCCACTTAATGGCTCACTGACCTAATCAGAAAAGGAGAGTTATTACTGAAATTTCTTCCCACTGTAAAAACGGGAAGCATTTTTTTTTTACAAATTTCAGATCTAATTTGAATGACTGTGGCCGCCAGATTTCAGTAAGCTGGCAGAGGAGCCAGCCCCTGGCCCCACAGAAAAATTTTGGAGCAGCTCCTTCTTTCCCCTAACCTCAAGCATATCCCCCAACAACCTGCAGCAACAATCAGTTTCAAGTCTCCTCTGAGCAACAACAGGCAGTGCAGGACTGGATCTCTGTTCCTATACCTGCACAGTTCTGACTTCTGAAATGGGATTTCAGCCCCTCCCTACAGGAGTCATTGGCCCACTTCCAAGGGAATCTGTTGGCTTATTGTTAGGCCACAGCAGCTCTGCACTGAGGGACTTACCTATTATTCCAGGAGTGATTGATCAGGACTCTAATGGAGAAATAAAAATCATGCCTTCAGTGCTTGGTAGTGTTACCACTATCCCGGCAGCTCATTCTTGTTCCTTTAAGTTGTCGGTGCCTCAGTTACTACAAACCCTAGGGGATAAAGGAGTTTTTGATCTTCTGACAATTTTTGGGTTCAAAACATAAAATGGGAATGGCCGGGGAATAACGCCTTCTCATATTTTGAGACATCAATACCTCTTGGGCTGTAAAAACCCAATCTTCTCAAGTCACTCCGATCCATTTATCTAAGAGGTTAGCAATATTTCCCATTGACCACTGGTTCAAATATAGGTCTATTGCACATACAACAAGTTATATTCAAATGCAAATTACTCACTAGCTGGGGCAACAAATGAGCTAATTCCTCCACTACTCATACCTTAGTGAAATAGATCAAGAAAGAAACATGTGCTTCAATCTTAAAGTGACCTTGGGGTATTCCAAAGGATATGAAACTTAGGCAAGACATGGGTGAACGATTGCCAATTTTCCTATTTCTATCCAGTCCCATCTAGGTTCCTTGGTTACATGTAGCTCCAGTATTCATATAGCTGGCCTCTACACACATACATGTCTAGCACAATGATGATCAAGTTGTCCACAACCTGGTTGTGGTGGGTAACCTATATTAAACAGGAAGTGCACAGTAAACTAAGCATATCTTAGACATGAGTATGTACTTTTTGCCACATGACAAACGTGTGCTCCACAAAGAATAATACTAGCAATTAGCCACAGTGTTCATAATGATGATAGAAAAAAGGGGGGAAAAAAGATAAAATCTAATGTACCATAAATGAAGAGCTTGGTAAGTTAAAAATAAGAAGGAATGTTATGGAAGGTAAGAAAGAGAGGGAAGGAATGAATGATATAAAGAAAAAGGACAGGGTGATGAAGCGAAGGAAGACAAGAAGACAGGAAGGAAGACAGGTGGGAAGGGAGCAAAGAGGGAAGGAATGCAGGCAGGGAAGGAGGCAGGGACAGATGGATTGTGGTTTGTATCGACAGTATGTAGGACAGAGTTAATGGTGGAAGTATGGAGGAAGAAGGGTATGAAGGTAATCCTGGGGAATGAGATTACCATTATGTATCTGTATCTCCTTTGTTGAATATCAACTGACTATAAGAATGCAGATTTATCTCTCTTGCTCTGTGAATAGCCTAAACGTGCGATAATTATTCCCTGTGAGGGAGACCACAGTGTCCATGATTCTTTGGGTGTGGCTCATTCACTTAGTGTAATTTTGTCCAAGTGCTTCCATTTCCTTATGAATGGGGCGAAGTCATTCTTTCTGATTGAGGCATAAATTTCCATCGTATATATGTACCACAATATCCTGAGGGGGATCTGTGTTGGTCCCATATTTTAGCTATGACAAATTGTGCTGCGATGAACATTGTTGTGCTGGTGGCTTCAGTGTCTTCTCTTTTTTTGGTCTTTTGGATAGATGCCCAAAAGTGGGGCTGTTGGGTATTAGGGGAGCTCTATATTAAGCCTTCTGAGGAAGCTCATAGTGCTTGCCAGAGTAGTTGGACCAGTTTACAATCCCACTAACAATGAAGTAGTGTTCCCTTTTGGCCACATCGCCTCTAAATTTATTAATGTTAGTTTTTTTGTTTTTGTTTTTGTTTTGTTTTGGCCAGTCCTGGTCCTTGGACTCAGCGCCTGAGCACTGTCCCTGGCTTCTTTCCGCTCACGTCTAGCACTCTGCCACTTGAGCCACAGGGCCGCTTCTGGCCGTTATCTGTATATGTGGTGCTGTGGAATCGAACCTAGGGCCTCGTGTATCCGAGGCAGGCACTCTTGCCACTAGGCTATATCCCCAGCCCAATGTTAGTTTTCTTGATACAGTACTTTCTTACAGGGTTGAGTTGTTGAACACAGAAGATGACGCTGAGTGAAATAAATGCCATATTATGGAAACCAGTGTTATATCACAGTTGTAGTACTTTCTACATGACATGTGTAACAGTAGCCTCTGTTGTTGATGTTCCTCTTGTATCCCCTTCTTGTCTTCATACCTACACTATTACTATATCTTATCTGAGTACATTGGAAATCATGAATACTGATATTTGAACTAGGAAAGTGAAAGGATATATCAAAATCAAGAGACACAGGATAACAAGAGAAATGACTTCAAAAGCAATACTTACAAAACTGTTTTGTGTAAACCACCTCAAGCACTCATGGGGAATGAAGGAAATGGGGCGTGGGGAGGGGAAATGTGGGACTAGTAAAAAAGCAAGAAAATAAATGTATCCAATGCCTAAGATACGAAACTGTAACCTATCTGTACATCATTTTGACAATAAATAAGAAAAAATGATTTAAATAATACAGCTTAATTTCTGGGTTTCGTATTCCATTTCATTTTTCTTCAGTTTTTCTTTATGCCAGTACCACCTGTTTTTGTTATGATGGCTATATAATAGATCTTGACACGGCACTTTTAAGAATAACGAAAGGAAGGCAAGAAGACTCCCAAATGGGTAAGATAAGGATTCCACAAGAAATATTGCCAGAATAATCCAGGACATCCAAACAATCAGAAACAACTATTTCCAGAAACTATACTCACTAAAGAATGAATACTTTAGGGAAAGAGGTAGATTTTTACAGAAATATAAACTGTCCAACCTGAGGCAAGATCATATAAATCAATTAAATTACCGCATGAATTATGATGAGATACAGGAAGCAATGAAATTTCTTCCAATATAAAAAAGGCAATCACCGCAGAATTCTATAACACTTTCTAAGAAAGGGGAAAACACCAATATTCTCCTAGTTCTTCCGTGAAGTTGATGCAGAGCGAGAAACCCCAAACCTGTTCCTTGAATCAAATACAATCACAAAACCAGGAAAAGATCCCCCAAAAAGATATTACAAAAAAATCTCACTTAGGAACAAAGATGCACAACTCCTCTACATAATATTACCTAGCAGAATCCAAAAACAGATTTTATAAGTCATGCATCATGGGCAACTAGCCTTCATTCCACAACTGGAAGCCTGCTATAGCAGATTCATAAGCTTTAATGCAATTCACCAAATTGACATAGGTAAGATGAAGAATCACATCATTCTTGAAGTGGCTGCTCCAAACCTTCAATGTTATGACACAGCAATAGATTTTCAAAGCCCTGAAGAAAATAGGATTAGAAAGACCCTTTTTAAAACAATGAAAGCCATATATGTGAGAACAACTGCTAATGTCATACCAAATGTGAAGAACTAAAACCATTTTCTTGAAAACCAGGAATAAGACAAGGATAATACCTCTCTCTTCTCCTATTTAATATATTTCTGGAATCCTTAGCCATAGCAAGAAAGCTCCAAATAGGGAGGATCCAAATAGGGAGAGAAGATGTGAAAATTTCCTGATTTGCTGATATTATGTTTTTATACCTGAAGGACCCAAATAAATCTCCTCCAAATTCCTAGACCTAACAAACCGTTTTACCAAATAGCAGACGGTAATTTGCAACAGTCAAATATTATAACTTGCTAATATATTCATACAAAGGGGATTCAAGAAACGATTCCCTCCAAAACCTACACACCAATCAAAAATTTCGCCATGGATCTAAAAAGAGATTACACTGAAGAGGAATAAAAAATGATATTGAAATATATAAACATAACCATCATCATTGGCAGTATCTGATATGCAAATAAAACAACCCTGAAATAACATGTTTCCAATGTCAGAATGAGTAATTATCTTAACTCAGGCAACAACAAGTGCTGGAGGGAATTCCCAAAAAGAGGAAATGTACTGCTCTGTGGCTGGGAATGTAAACTACTTCAACCACTCTCGAAAACAGAATGTAGATTCTTCAAAAGAACAGCCGTGGCACAGCACATGATTCATTCTGAGCAACAGGATCCAGGATATGACTAGAAAACCTGCACTTCTGTACAATAATAATTTCTCTGACGAGTGGAGTATTTCACCTCAGCACAGATATTCTGATGCTTATTACCAAACTAATATGCCTTTGGAGAAAATTCTCTATTAAAGAGTCTCCTGTGTTTGTTGGCCAAAGGATGCCCCTTTGTCATGAGACTCTCCTCCACCTTCCGCCACACATATAAAATCGTCTTGGGAGACTTGTTTGCCCAGCTGCTCCAGCGAAAGCTTTTCTCAATTAAGTGGGAAGTCAATAATCTATAATAATTATTCTTGAGGAAATAGTAGCTAGTTGATAAAGTTCTATGTTGAATAATTTGATCCTTTGTTGTAGAGCTGACAAATTGAAGTATCAACACCCTTCGTAGTAGCAACAACCTTTGAGGTAGCAACATCTGTTACAGTAGTGACATCCACAACTTTGGTGTTTATATGAATATATTTATGCATTAAGTTTACTCTTGAAATTGGGAATTGATTTCTAAACCAATATAAACCCTGGCCTTGCTAAATAAAAGTGTGCATTGGACCACTCTCCTTTGCATACCCTGTGTCTTGACTATGGTTAGAAATACACCGGTCCAACAACTGGCTTCCGGATCCAAGGACCTGATAATTGACCGATAGGAGATTGCTGAACTGCATTTGAGCTCTCTCTCGAGTGTAGGTGAAAGATATTTTGATTGAAAGGAGAGAGGGGAACTGAGTGGTGAGCTCCTGATAGATAAAATGTTACAGGTTTATGGGACAAGCTAAATCTACTCTTTTTTCTAATCTTATTGACCATGTACTGAAACTTAACAGAGCTACGGTCTTGTGTTCACAATTAGATGAGTGCATGCAGGTGGTAATGGAGTATAATCCGTGGTTCCAGGAGGAAGATACTTTAGACTTAGAATTCTGGAAGGAGTAAACAATAATGTGTAAAAGGCATATCAGTGTGGGGAAAAGGTTCCAGATACATTTTGGTCTAATTGTGCATTAATATGTACAGCTCTAATTATCATGCTTGCGATGCTGTGGTAAGATCAGCTGCTGAACTGGAGGTAGATGTGGAGAAAGCTATGAAGGTTTATAGTTTGTCCAAGAAGGTAAAAACTCAAAGTGGGCAGGAGTTAAAGAGATGGCTACACCTGAGCAATCTCTTGACAGTTCTGCTAAAGAAAAGGTAGAGCCAAAAGCTAAAGCTTTGGCCACTACCTCTGTTTCTTCAGAAAATGAAGCCACTCTAAATAGCTCAGCAGGGCAGTCAGTGTGCTAAAGAGGCTCTCCATATCTGCCACGGACTTCAGCGGGGATGAGTCTTATAAAGAAAAAATTTTTGCTGCAGCGCCTGCCTTTTCTTTTCTGTTCTTCAGATTCTGACACTGAGGACTTTGTTCCTCTCCCTCACTATCGACGGTTCCCCATTATTCGACTCCCTTGAGCCGATGGAGAAGCTCATCCCCCTCATTATGAAAGTATCAATATGGTTTATATCACTCAGCTGTGGAAGGCGGTAACCTTAAATGCACCACAGGCGCTGAAGTTAAAGAGTTAATGTTGACAACTGTTTCTGCTTATTAAAATTTGGCTCCTGAGGATTGGAAGATTATGTGTAGGGCATTATTAAAACCTCAGGAATATCTATAATGGTTAATGTGGTAGAATGATGTTGCATCCGCCAGAGCAGGCTAAAATGCTCACTGCCTAAATGCCGCCCTTCACAAAATAACGCATGATATATGAATAGGCACTGGGGATTATAAGACCCAGAATCAAGTAAATACTCCAAAGGAGATTGACCAGTGGCTGCACGAGATATGTCTACAGGCATTGGGTTGGGTATGTCCCACAGTAAAAAGGATGGTTCTTAGGCCTGCTTTATTCAATGGGCCTAGGAACCCTACTTTGACTTCATATTGCGCCTTCAGAAAAACATCCATAGAACAGTTCAAGGTGCTGCTGTTCACGATCAATTAATTAAATTACTGGCAATTGAGAATACTAATGAAGATTGTCAGTCTGCTTATCTACCTGATAAGGAGATTGGGGAGGTACTAGCATATTTCAAGGCTTGTCGGAATGTATTTTTGGACACGCAAAGGATGAAGCTATTGGGAGAGTCTCTGGGTGCCAGTGTGAAAGTACCCAAATCCGGGAAATTAATCTGTTTCGACTGTGGGGACAAGGGCATAGTAAAATGAATTGTGTAAAAATGAAACTGGCAAATACAAAGTCGCCTAGGAAATTCCCTTTCTGCAAACGTGGGGTGCATTGGGCCCGAGAATTTTTATCTAAAACTGACATTGGTGGACATATGCTTCCCCTTTCATCGGAAGCAGCACAGGGAGAAAGTACAAGGTGTTCAGGAAAGGGGCAAAGGGCAAGCCTCATGGTCCCATTCGTATGAACGAGCCCTCCCCACCATCTTTTCGTTACAACCAGCCCAGATTGGGAGTGCCACAGTGGACCTTTTCTCAAGCCCATTCTTAACTTTCCCTGCTAATTTCCAGAATTAGAACTTGCATATACAATCCCTTACCAAGGGGGACTTAGGGCCTTCTTTTGGAGCATTCCAGTTTCATTGCTAATGGGGTGTTAGTTGTACCAGGAGTAACTGACTCTGACTACATAGGACAAATTCAAATCCTTAAGACCTCCCCTGTACCTTATGATATTAATTCTGGTGATCGTATTGCACAATTGATTTTCTTTGCTTACATATTTATATCAACTTCTGCAAACCCTTATCAAGGAGGTTTTGACAGTATGAAATATCAATGTGTTTTCTGGATTTTCAAGGAAGCATACAAACCACCTTGTTGTAAATTTTATATAGGAAAGAGGCATTGCTAGCTACTGGCTAAGACATCACAATAATCAGCCAGATTGAATGGGGCATCGGGGCAGGGTGACTCAAACTATCAAATGCAGAATAAAAGGTGTCAGTAGTACACTAGATTCAGTTATTAAGCAAAATGTTGAATATCAGAATATTACTGATGGTGAAG
This sequence comes from Perognathus longimembris pacificus, assembly GCF_023159225.1. Classification (NCBI taxonomy): domain Eukaryota; kingdom Metazoa; phylum Chordata; class Mammalia; order Rodentia; family Heteromyidae; genus Perognathus; species Perognathus longimembris. The sequence goes on along the minus strand of NW_025962076.1, from coordinate 59,246 downwards.
GCCAACATTCCATTTTTGATCCATAATTTTTGTAAGTACCTATTAACGTAATTGTACTAGACGTCTTTGAACAGTGGGGAGCTCATTTAGTTTTCCCTTGATGTTCAGATGCATGTCTTTCTCAGTAAAATTACTTACTTGGGAGACAGATTGTCCAGTTTGCCGTGAGCAAAGGCCCTTATCTAAAGAAAAGTTGCTGGCCACAATGCAAGTTGTTGGAGATAAGTTAGCTTCAAATCATATTGAGGTTTCTATCTCTACCTGGAACTCTCCTATTGCTGTTATTAAAAAGAAATCTCACAAATGGAGATTGCTCCCTGGTTGTCGAGCTCTAAATTCAGCTATGAGGCCTATAGATACTTTACAAACTGGCTTGCCCCAATTATGTATGATTCCTTTAAATTGGCATATTATACTAAGATTTGAAAGATTGTTTCTTTACTATTTTCTTATTTGATGAGGACCTATCATGCTTTGCTTTTACTTTAAGTCGGATTAAACTCCAATGACCCCATGGAAGGTTTAAATGGAAATTATTGCCACCAGGCATGATGAACTCACCTACTATGTGTCAAACTTTTGTAGCCAGAGCACTAGAACCTATTAGGAAAAGATTTGCTCAGGTTTCATGTATTCATTATATGGATGACTAATTATTTGCTGCACCTAATAAAGATATTCTATCAGACTTATTACAAATTTTGTCCTTCCACTTGCAAGAAAATGGTTTACTAGTTGTCCCTGATAAAATCTGGACAGAGGAGCCATTAAAGTATCTAGGATATTTAGTTAAAAAAAACAAGCAATTATTCTCCAATTTATAAAAATTTGTACTGAATAATTAAATACTCTGGATTTTCAAAAGTTACTAGGGGACATTAATTGGCTTCATCCTTCTTTAGGCATTCCCACATATGCTTTGGATAATGTATTCTCCATTCTTCAAGAGGATTTGACTTTAAATAGCCCTTGTGTATTAACTAGTGAGGAAAGTCGGGAATTACTATTAGTAGAAAAACCCCTGACTCAAAATTTCTTATCCCGGGTAGATTTTTCTGTCCCTAATGGGCTATTAAATCTACTTACTAAGTTTACCCCACAGGGGGAATAGCACAGTTCAACAAGACTTTGATATGTACCAGGCACACATTGTCAGAAATGTAAACCACATGACTGGAGATAATCAGGTTTATTATCATGCAAGGCTGTAAAATGTACCTGGAAATCAATGGGCAGGACAACTACTTGATTATCATCCCCACACCTAAATAACAATTCAAATTTGCATTCCAAACCTCTGATTTCCTCCCTTTTTCATTGAATGGCTTTAATGGAGAAGTTTTAAACAAATTACATTCTACTCCTTTAAGGAAATTATTTCAATAACAAATTTATAGTACTGAAAATACTTGACTTTCTAAGCTCATTCTAAATTCGCCTAATAGTTTTGAAGATAGTACCAAAAATAGCAAATGTGCTTTTTGGACAGAAGGTAAATATCAAGTTTTCCTCACTCCCTGGCAATAGGCAAACAAAATGAATCACAGGCTGTTATATAGGCTTTACAGAATTTCTTAATAACTTTCAATTTAATCACTCAGTCGACCTGTGCAGCACATGCTTTATGCAATATATATTCTGTTGTTATTTATCACATAAACCCCCACTAGAGTCACTATTTAAACAATTCAAAAACAATAATGCCAAAGACAGCTTCACTGTATGTCATTCACATTCTTGCTCATTCTAATTTGACAGGTCCTATGGCATGTGGTAATTTTCATGTAGATGATTTAGTCCCTTTCAGTTCGGCAAAAGAAGACCATGCATCTTGGCACTCTACTGCAGGTCATTTACCTGTCACATATAAAATTCCTTTTAGGGTTGCTATTATGTCCTAGTGGCAAGAATGCTTGTCTCATAAACATGAAGCCATGGGTTTGATTCCCTAGCGCCACATACATAGAACATGGCCAGATGTGGCACTGTGGTTCAAGTGGCAGCGTGCTAGCTAGAATTGAACAAAAAAGAAGCCAGGGAGTGTCCTCACGCCCTGAGTCCAAGACCCAGGACAGGAATAAATAAAATAAAATAAAATAAAATAAAATTCGTTTTAAACAACCTAAGCAAATTATTGCTAACTGTCCTACTTGTTGACCTTTGCATTTACAAACCCTTCCCCTTGGTGCTATTCTTCAAGGCCTGGCTCCAAACAATAATTGGCAAATGGATGTAACACACATCCCTGAATATGTCTGCCTAAAAGATGTTCTTGTAACTATTGACACATTCTTTTTTTGGGGGGGGGCACAGCTCTACTTGGTGAAAACTGGACTCAGGTCACTCAACATTTACTAGAAACATGTGCAGTCATGTAGATTTCTTCTCAAATAAAAACTAACAATGGACCAGCTGAATCCAGTAAATAAGTGAAAATATATTTAGAATTTCGTAATATCTTCCATGTAACATGAGTGGAATATAAACCTCAAGGTCAAGGTAGAGTAGAATGAGCTCACTGTACTTTGAAAAGACAAATTAAAGATTAAAAGAGGTTGAATATGTATAGTACTGATGAGTATTCCACATCTATGAATAGCCTTTATAAAATAGCCTGAGCTGTTATTGCAGAAACACTATTTGTTTTTAAGTTTTTAAATTAGCATCAAGGAGATGATTTGGCCCTAGCCAAGCAACACTTCCTAGCTCATTGTATGTTAATCAAGCCACATCCTGTTTGGATTAGATTGGGGGTTGGGTTTGATTGGGCCCCTGGGCAGTTGTTAATCCAGAGGCTATGGAATACTTATGTTGCTACAGAAGATGTCCAAACTTCTGGCATCCACTCTGCTGATTCCGACAAGGAGTGCCCCCGGAACACAAAGATTAGGGTAAGACATCCTCATCTATGCTATGAGACCATCCCAATCCAAGCCATGGCTGCCCACAGTCTCCATAAAAATCCTCACAGAGGAAGGACAGCCCGTTTGCCCTTATGGGGACAGGAAAAAGCGCTGTCTCACAAAGCCCAACAGGTAGTACTATCTACTGAAAAAGTGCTGACTCTGGAACATCTACTCCTGCCTATATGTGCTCTGTTAACCTGTGCCTTGTAACTCTATGGCAGGGGCTAATTCAGAGGTGTTGTATTGGGACAGTATCTTTAAACCTCCCTTATTGCATCCAGATTTGTGGACCAAATCCCCCGTCTCTGTATCTATATCTAGTCCTGACTTAATCTCTCCCTGTTATCTGTCTGGCATTCCAGTCTATCCTATGAAAGAAGGACAAGATTCTAACATCTCTTACTCTCAGTTCTCTAAAGATATCTGTCTAGGCATTTCTCCATGTTAACACTGTAGATATCAATATTTTTAATTCAACATGGAGGTTTATATAATCCCAGTAGAACTCGGCTGGTTAGACTGTCCCTTTGGTCTGTGAGATCTCACACCTATAAGATACACAACTCTCCTAGTCCTTTTGGTTTGTGGTTACAAAACTGCACCGAACATAATTTTGCTTCTGAAAAGCTATACAATCTCATATTCCATAAACCAATTATGAGCAGCAGTGGAGTAGCTCAATCTTACATGTCTTCTATGCTATCTTACATGTCTTCTATGCTATGTCTGAATTTGAAAGTGAGATATCCTCCAAAAGTAGTTTGCTGTTATAGAATTATTTTCCACTTAATATCTTTGGGAATATCCTTTTATGTGACTCCATGGTAATTCAAATTTTGAAATCCAGGATGAATATACCTGAGTGTTTCCATGGTAATTATTGTAGTAGGAAAGAACCTGAATGTGTATCAGTTGAAAATTGAGCACAAAATATTTCCTTCAATTTTGTCTCCAAATATATTGGAAATCATTACCTGGCTACTTTGGTATCTCCTGTGCTAATCTGTTTATACTGAGCCATTTTGATAAACATTTCAATTATTATGTGTAATTCATTTCTGAATGTTGGTCATATTTTTAGTTTGACACGTGGAAATAGTGTTTCAACTTATATCACTTCCATCCATGGCAACATCAATAGTGAAATATCTTCATTAATTAGGGGAGCATTCATGATTATGTTAATTTAGTAGGAGTCATGAACACCTAGGTATGGCTCAGGGCACCTTGTTAGGACTGTAGAAAACATGGTCTTCTATTCAATCCAGTCTGAAATAAAGTCTTTGTTGATCCATTTAGAACACAAACATTCCAGTACCATCTCCACATTAGAATATTAATGCGTGGTGCCTTTTAAATATTTTTCAAACCATATATACTCATTACAAACTGCAAACAATGGACTGTAGACGAACTATTCAAACAGCAGTTAACATGCATATATATTATGAAATTATAATCAATTTCTCTACACTGTCTTAAATATTTCTATTATATGATTAAACGCTTATATAGCTCAAGTACTTGGACATTGCACACTTACAAATGAAGATGCATTTATTGATTAAGATTAAGGACAGAGAGACCCATGATAGCTCTTAGAATTGTCCTTGAAGTTGGTTGAATTACATCATTGCAAATTTTCCCAATTTTGATAGTATTCTTAAATTGGGTCATGATACAATCTGAAACAGTCCCTTTTATTTGTAGCCTGTTGTACAACAGCTCTTAGAAGGCAAAATAGAGCCAGACACTTAAAGAATCATACGAATAAAATATTTCAAATGATATTCATAAGTTTTCTTTATTTGGTTTCAAAAAGCCCAGAGTCATTATGGAATACCTGTTACAGTCCTTGGTATTTCCCATGGGCTCATAAAAGAGAGGTATTCCAACCCTTTGCTTAGCCTTATGTCATGACCAACACTGTAAATTGTAAATTGATCGGTCTCAATATAGAAGTGATACAGTGTGTATTGTTACATAGCACATTCAAAACCCATTTTAAGCATTTAACCCAGACGTCTAATTTATATAAATAAATATATTATTAGCAAACGAAGAAAGCTTTTATGTCCAATTACTATGAATCATTTACTCATATCTTTCTATTTTTTTTTTTTTTTTTTTGGCCAGTCCTGGTCCTTGGATTCAGGGCCTGAGCACTGTCCCTGGCTTCTTCCCGCTCAAGGCTAGCACTCTGCCACTTGAGCCACAGCACCGCTTCTGGCCGTTTTCTGTATATGTGGTGCTGGGGAATCAAACCTAGGGCCTCGTGTATCCGAGGCAGGCACTCTTGCCACTAGGCTATATCCCCAGCCCTAACTCATATCTTTAGATGAAGTACATTTTTTGGTACATTGCCTGATACATTTGTTGCACTAATTCTTAAGCTAAATCAATATTATACTTCTGTTTGCTCACAGTAAATCAATTCACTTTTCCTTCATATTTTTATGTCAATGCCCACTGCTGCTGTTACAATAAAAATAATATATGGATTCTTTGTCATACTGCAAAACTCATGACGCTATTTTCTCTTCTTTAATCTGTGATTCCTTGTGATTTCTATTTGAATAACAAACAGGATGAAAGCTCAAGAATGCAGAGTGAAAAGGCAATGATAGATTCTAATTTAAATTCTTGGTTGACTTCTTCTTGTGAGTGCAGTGTAAATGTAAATGTAAGTATGTACTTCCCTGCTGTCACTTGCTTCTTCCAGCAAGTTATTCTGGGTGAGAACAATAAAAATATCCTTGTCAACTTGCAGATTGATGAGAGTAACTGTGAAACTTTAGACATGTACTTATAGTTTTGTTCTATCCTTAGTAAGACACTTTCGCATTAATGGTGCTTTCTTTTTACATTTGCGGTTTGGATCAAAGTTTAGGTAGAGAAATGTAGGTCAAACATTATCAATTTGATTTGAAATCTTAGGATTATGATTTCTTATGTACGCATAATTATTTACTATTTTTGGCCTGAGACTAGGTGACATTACATTTTTTGTGTCTCTATATATATAACCTAGGGTATGGATTGGAGAAATGTGCCTGGGTACTTAAAATAATGAGTTTTCATTGATTCACCTGTACAACTCCCTCCAAGTGGGTCAAGACACACAAGTGTCCAAGTACAGTTTTCCAGATGCTGTCCAATTAATTGGTTTCAATGTATATGGAAGTTAAGAAAGCAGGGAATTCATTCATGAAAATAGGCATTTGTTCAATTTGCAGTACCTTTGGAAGATCCAAGGATGTGTCTAATGTTTGTAGACACAATACAAACATATGTGTTAACACTCTATGCATCGAAAGAAAAAAATTGTTTTTATTTATGCCTTTGCAGAACTAATCAGTTGCCACACCGTGTGTTCAACAAGTATTTCTCATTGTCTTATCTATGAGTAAAAATAATAAAAAAAAAGTCTAATCTTATGAATGTCTTTTGATTTCCCCTAATAATTGAGACAAGCACTCTTGCAACTAGGCCATATTCCCAGCCCTCCCCTAATCATTGAAACCTCCAATTTGGTTACAGTGTATATTCACAATGAATTCTGACATAAGTGGAGGTGTTTCTTTCCTTACAGAAGTATATCACTTAATATTTGAGAAAGCACAGTTAGGTAGGAGGAAGGCAAGTACGTTAACATATAAAGTCCTCCTATGATTGTTCTTCAGTTTCTTTTACATGAGTCTGATATGTTTCATTTCATTATGTATTCTTGCATGTAAGAAAGTATCACCAAATTTACCTCTTTAAAAGAGAACGTCAATTTATGTGACATTATGTGAACATCAATTTGGTGAGCCAAACACTTCTGGGAGTTTTTGTAAAAAGAAAAAATTCAACTCTGTGAGCTTTTCTTACTACGAAAGATCCTCAATATCGAAATAATTTCAGTGTGTGTCAATATGCAAGGATTCTTTGACTTCTTTAAATAGGACGTTTTGCAAGACCGAATGAATGGGAAATGTGGTGGGGAATGGAGCAGAAAGGGCTCACCAAGTGTATTGGGTAGTGAGAGAACAAACTGAGCTAATCAAGGGACTTAGTAAGAGTTATATCACAGGAAAAGAGGAACAGATTACAGGAAGCATAAAGAAAGAGAGGTATATGCATATATCACCATTTTGGGATGATTTGCTTTACAATTACTAAGCATAGAGGACATAAGAATTTTGAGAATTGAATGTGACACTGAGCATGAAGGATCAGACGTCTGTTTATTTTACTTTATAATATTATTAAGAATTACTAACACATAGAGTTAATGTGTAAATAATTAAGAAATTGAGGGGGTGGCTTGAGGGATGAAGCAGAGGGATGAAGGGAGCAAATCAGGAAGGAATAGCAGGTATGAGAAGAAATGCATATGTAATCACTATATGAAGCATGTTTCTGTAACCCCACTATACATCATCCTAAAAATAAGAAAGAAAATGTAAAAAAATTAAGTGTAAATGCATTTGGCGGTGGGAAAGTAGATTTTTCAATGTATCCAAAAAATAACATTCAAAATTTATTAAAATGTGTGCATTGCTGGAAATATTACAAGTGTTTTGTAGATGATCAAAAAGAAGAAAATTTTTGATTGTGTGTGTGAGTTTGTGTGTGTGTGGGGGGTGTGTTTGAGTGAGTGACCGTGTGTGATTGTCTAGTCTTTTGAAGTTATGTCTCATGGTGATCAACATAGAAATGCATTGCTAAGATAGGGTATATAAAATTTGTCAAACGTGGTAATTCCTCCCCATTTTTCTCTTGCTTCCCTTTCCAATCAACTGTTAACCAACTTTGAATGGTTAATTACAACAATTTCTATTTCTTTGTTGCATTCCTTTACCCGTTGTACTTTTCACAGTGTGAAGAAGTCATTTCCTTACTAAGATAAAGAAAGAAACAATAGTAAGAGCTCCATGGTCTACTATAGCGACACCTGGTTTACAAACACAGAAAATTAAATCAAAAGAAATAATTTCAAATAAGGATTTCAAAGTAAAAATAAAGAAACCTCCGGATTCCATATATTTGAGATCATTACTAGTACCATGATTGTTTGTGATTATTTCTCCAAAGTATTGAGAAACTGCGATACTCTGCATGGAAAATCCTAGGGATGTATGCCAATTTTACAACTCAGCGAATCCATTGGCTCTGTTTGCCGTTCACTTCATACGACATACTGTTTTCCTAAGGCTTTCCATTTCCTTACAAATGAGAGGATGTCATTCTTTCTGAAGAAAGCCTAGAATTCCACTATGAATATAAAACCACTTTCTGTTGTTCCATTCATCAACTGATGGCCAGAAGAGTTAGTTACATATGTTGACTACTTGGCAGAATGCTGCAATGATCATGATCATGGTGGAAGTTTTAGCATGGAATTCTTTATGATCTTTACAGTGAATGCCCACCATTGAGATTGTTCGATCATAATCTATGTGTATATTTTATTGCGGATTTGGTATCATGCTTTGCAGAGTGTATAAAGGATTTTATTCTTTTGAGTTTCAAATATATTTTGTATTTGAGAGCCCTATTTTTTTATTATCTACTTCATATCTTCTCTCATATTCTGTGCTCTCCTCTCTCTTCATAATTTGACATATGGAGCTTAGCAATTCCATGGACGTCCTTTTGTACAATACTGTGATTTAATGTGGTTGTTAGATTTTATAGAAATCTGTTAATCTGTGCCCAGAAGCCCTGTGTTTTTCCTCGTTCTTCTTGCATATTTATTGTATCCATTTTACCTCGAGTCCCTGATCCAATTAGAATTTTTGGTGGTGTGAGGAGACACACAAGGATGTACTTTTGGTTGGTGGAAGAGTTTAAAGTATTCTGCCTTACCATTTCTTGAAAAGGCTGTGCTTTTCTATCCATTTCTTTTGTCTTAATTATAAAAAACCAAGGTGTCATAGGTGTATATGTTGATTTCTCTGTCTTCAATCACATTTTCTTGATTTTTGGCCTTTTGTTGTACCAGGACCAAAAAGATTTTCAACCTGAAGCTTCCAAAAGTTTGAAAGTAGATATTAACATACCTCCAGGACTGTTCTTCCTGCTATGGAGTGTTTTGGCATCAACAAACTAAATTATCCTCGATGATCAGATATTCCTGTTTCTAGAAAAGCTGAACGCAAAATCCACTGAGAAAAGAGCCTCTCTCATTTAATGACACAATACTTTTACTTTTGCTTTCTACAGAGAAACATTTGGTAAAGAGTACTTTCAAACAACGGACTCTTTTACACGTTGAACCACTGTCCTAACCTCTGACTCAATACTCCTTTACACATCCATGGTCTGGAAAATTACTGTATTCTTTCTTGCCATGTACCAGAGTTTAAATGGAAGGAAGTGGAACTCTCCTCAAGAATGCTATGAAATTCATGTGATGTCACTCAAGAGCATTTTCTGTCATTTGGAAAAGCTGTAGGAAATAGAATCAAGCCAGACAATCCTGAATTGTTTATCAATTACCTCAATATTCTGCCAAGTAATTATGTTGTGGTATAGATAACATGTAGATAGTTAGATACCAAGAGAATCTGACAGATAAATCTATACATACGTACAAAGCCTTTTTTTCCTTTCTACATTAAAATATTTTTTACAAGTAGCCACCAGAGTTTCCCAAAAATATTTACCTTACACTTTGTGGTCGATATGAATTTTGTTTGAACGAATCTGCTATCTGCTATGTGCTATCTGCTATGTGCTATGTGCTATCTGCTATGTGTGCTATGTTGTTGCTGGTTGTAATATTCTGGAGATGTCGGTTAAGTGTAGTTGATCTACGCAGGTTTATAATTCTGTGGTTTCTTTGTTCACTTTTTGGTGTGTTGATCTGTCCAAAGGTGATAGTGGAGTGTTAATTCCCCAGTTATCAATGTGATTGGGTCTGTGAATCATTTTAGAGTCAGTAGTGTTCGGTTGGGTCGTCCTGTATTTGTTGTGTAGATATATAGGATGGTTATATACTCCTGTAGTAGAGATCCCTTTATTAGAATGTAGTAACCTTCTTTGTTTCTTTTTTAATATTTTTAATTTGAAGTCAATTTTATCTGATACTAGGATTGCAATGCCAGCCTGTTTATAGGGGCCATTGGATTGACAGACTTGATTCCAGCCTTTCACTTTTATGAGATGTTTAGTTTTGCTGGATAGATGTGTGAGCACCGTTGAAGACCTCATGCATACCTACCAGTCTTTGTTGTGTAAATCTTTGACGTTAACAATTATATACAGATACCTTGAATACCTGTATATAATATGAGATTGGTGTTCCTGAAGAATACAATTTTGATATAACAACAAATCCTGTACCCTGTACTCAGTAGTTATGTATTTACTGTTACAATCATATGAGTAACTTTTGTTACTGTATTAGGTTCTTATTGGACTGGCAGGCTTTGTCTTTGAATCCATTTGATTCACTCAGTTTGAGCAGGGATTCCCTCTACCCAATAACCTGAGGACAATGGAATCTGGAGTTCCTGTAAGTAAGGAGGGTCAGTTAGCAGCAGTGAAGAGAATGTAGTAAAATATTATGGGGGAGGTTCATGATTTTGGTTTAATTAGAGTGATGTGGAAATGTGGAGAATAGTAGAATTGGTAGAAAGAAGTAGTTTTAAAAAGATAGACAATTCATTTAACAGAGAAGACTGGAGGAGTTATTCCTAGGAAAGTATTTTTAAAGAAAGAGAATGTGAAGAAGGAAAATAAAGAAAAAATAGTGGAAGACAAATGCACAAAACAGAGAAAATTTATTTTTAAAAGAGAAAAAAAAAACACACAGAAAATCGAAGAAGCAAAACAATTTTTTGCTAAAAACAAACAGGTAAAAAAGGAATATGAAAACCAAATGACATTTCAGAAATGGGAAAAAACACAATAAAAGCATAAAAAAACTTGGAAAAGAAAATGGAATCTTCCTTGTTTGGATGGGCTTTTTAGTCTCTGGTTTCCTTGCGATGGTCAGCAGTATATTTTGCTGCTTGCCATGTTTGACTTGCTTTCAGTTTCTGGGGGTGGATCTGCTTTGAACTGCTTCCCTTCTTGGTGAGATCCTGGGTCGCTCTGGTTCCCACAGCTTGCTAGTGGGACTTCGGTATCCTCTAGGATGGGGCACATGCACAGTTTTGGGAACCCAGGCTCCATTACTCTGCAGTGGGGCCATTGCTTTCACTTTCAATTTAGAAATTTCAACAGTCAAGGCGGTGCACCTCTTGCTGAGTCATGGCCTAGGATGACCCCTCCTACCTGGGCAGGGGCTCTTTTCCTGGCCAGAGCTAGCTGTCCCTGATTGGTCCCTCTTGCCTTTTTCAAAGATAGCCCATTCATCCTTGCTTTCTGAAGGCCTACTTTTGTTCCAGTCTGGTCTGAACCTATGCCAGTGACAAAGATGGCACTTTGCTCTAGCAATGGTGGAAGGGCTAAGCTCCAGATACTCCTTCACGGGCACAAGTGAGGATGTCTTTGTAGAGGTACTCAAACTTTCTCTGCTATTTCAGCCTTTGGGTGCTCAGTCTGCAATTCAGGTCTGTCTGCTGTTGTCTTGAGGATTTTGTCCTGGTTGCTGTTGTGTGTTTTAGGTGCATGGAGTATGGGGAAGTGCATGGGCGCCAGCACTGCCTTGTTGGTGCACCACCAACTGGAACAAAAATCTGTGTTTTCAGGCCAGCAAAGTATATTTTTTTCTTCCCGGCCAATATCGCTGTACAGTTATAACTTACTTGGGCTGTCTTTCTAGGAATAAGATTTTCTCTGGTGGGGCAAAACTGTAATGTCAAAATGTGTTTACCTAGGGCTCTGCTGCTACTCCCGGCATCTTCTCACGAGTGAATTGGAAATCCTTCATGATTCTGCTTTGATAAGATTGAAGACGTGGAATAATGTCGATACTCTTGTATTTTCTGAAACTCTGTCCATGGACAATGTAAGTATATATTTTGGAGTATGCTACACTTGATGCTCAGAAGAATCTCTTTTTGATAGCTGTATGTTGACAACCTTTGAATTACTCTGTTACATTCATGTGGAAAATGGATGTACTTCTACACTATTTCTGTAATCTTATCTGAGTATTTTGGAAACCGTGTATACTTGTATTAGAATTAGGAAATTGAAAGGGAATACCAAAATTGAGATACACAGGGTAAAAAAAGAGAAACAATTAAAAAAGCAATACTTGCAAAACTTTTTGGTTATAATGCACTGAACACCACAGTGGGTGAATGGAAAGGGGGAGGAGGGAGGAGGGTATGAGGGACAGGGTAACAAACAGTACAAGAAATGTATACAATGCCTAACGCATGAATCTGTAACCTCACTGTATATCAATTTGATAATAAAAATTTGACAAAAAAAAAAAAAAAACATCAGCGGTATCAAAATGCCTGATTCAAGCTCTATTACAAAAGCATTATTAAAAAAAATACAACCTTCTATTGCCAAAAAGGTGATGCCTGATGAATACAATATGGCAGAACACCTTCAAAGAAACCAGAGACTTGCAGTCAGCTAATATTTGACCAAGAATGAGAGACATACAATAGAAAAATTAGCCTCTTCAGTTATTGGAGATGGGAAAAAAGGATCACCACAGGAAAAAAGAAATCAAAGCTGATCCTAGTATAATAGCAACACCGATGTCAACTCAAAATGGATTAAGATTTCAACATCAAATGTGAATCCTCATAACTATAATAGAACAGAGTAGCAGAGACATCAGGTCTTCCAGGCCTAGGGAGGAACTTCCTGAACAGAGTCTGAGGCACACTACAGATTGATCAAAGATTGGAAAATGGGGGTACATTAAAATAAAAATTTCCGCACAGCTAAGGATATGGTCATGAAAGCAGACAGACAGCCAAACAGCAATGAAACAGACAAATATTATAAAAGGTAAATGTTTCTCACATACAGGCGACACAAGAAACTAATCCCTCCTAAATCCAGCAATTCAATCATGAAGTTCGCCATGGATGTGAAAACAGACTTCACCGAAGAAGAAATAAAAATGGTAATGACACACAGAACCATAGCAACCATCAATGGAAGTAAATGATATGTAAATAAAAACAACACTGAAATTACATCTTCCCCAAGTGAGAATGAGATATATTCTGAACTCAAGCAACAAGTGCTGGAGTTGACTCCCTGAAAGAGGAAATGTACAGAACTGATGTTGGGAATGTAAACTACTACAACCACTCTTGAAAAGAGTATGAAGTATCTTGAAAAGAACACGCAAGGGGGACTGGGGATATAGCCTAGTGGCAAGAGTGCCCGCATCGGATACACGAGGCCCTAGGTTGGATTCCCCAGCACCACATATACAGAAAACGGCCAGAAGCGGCGCTGTGGCTCAAGTGGCGGACTGCTAGCCTTGAGCGGGAAGAAGCCAGGGACAGTGCTCAGGCCCAGAGTCCAAGGCCCAGGACTGGCCAAAAAAAAAAAAAAAAGAAAAAAAAAAAAGAACACGCAAGGCATAGCACATGTCCCATTCTGAGCAACAGGATCCAGGGTATGTTGAGAAAACCTGCACATTCACGTTTATGTTGCACGCTTCAAAAGAGCCAAGAAATGGAAACAAATCCAATGTCCCACTATACATGATTGGATCCAAGCAAATGGTATCTCTGTACAAGGAAATCCTACACAATGATTAGAAAACATTTGGAAAAAGATATTCATTGGGACAAAGGCCGGAACATAGAATGGTACATTGGCTGGCTGATATGTGTATGTTAGAAATAAGTAACACAGACATGATAAAGAAAGCAGGTACCACTTCACGGGGAGACAAGGAACGTGCTTGAGAGAAAGGTATCCAAAAGTGACACACAAACACTAATATTTATGTACATAAATTCAGATGGATATCTATATATTACCCAATCTGCAAGGAATTGTTTTATTGTTAATATTACTAGAGGCTTTAGAGATGAGATTGACAATAGACATTAAGGATATAATTTTTTGTTTTGGAAAAAATAATGAAAAGGAAGTTGGTTTGTGCAAGAGGACAATGTGAAGGAAAGAGGCAGAAAAATGAGCAAGGAAATAACAGCTGTGAGAAGAAATTTATGCACATTTTTCTCTCACCTCAATACTCCCTCAAAATTTCCTTGATTCCTTGTTAAAAATTTCTTCATCTATCCTTTGTATACATTATTGGTAAAATGAAATTGTGGTTAGTGAGTAACTTAAACTCCTGTTACCCTAGCAAAAGCACCATAACTGTAAGTAAATATTATCAGTTGATTCTGGAGAATTTTGAGGAAAAGCGGCCATAATAATGTAGGTACAAAGTTTTGCGAAAATAGTTAAACTTTCAGAACTAGAATGGTCAACATATTCCTAGATAGGATCCTGTGAACACTTTGCGTAAAAGTGGATGCTTTTCCAAAGACTGGATCTTGGGCAGAATAGAAATGTATAGGAAGAAGGTACTCAGGATCCCAAACTCGCCTAGTTGAAAAGTGTGTGAAAACGACTCTCAGGATTCCACTACTGAAACCTCGCTTACTTGTACAAAATCATAGATAAACAATGGACAGGAAGAACAAACAAGACTCCCACTTCCGGGTAGAAGGCAGTATTGAGCACTTCCGTTTGTCAAATGCGGAGAGTGCTTGTGAATGACGTGAGATCATAAACCAGAAGTGACCAATATTAGCCATGTCACAATACTAGTGACCCCACACGGGCGAGACAGGAGTTAAAAGTAACTGTTACTACGGAAAGGTCTATGGTGGACCAGGTTACTTCGTTGAGAGGAGAGCCTTCTTCACTAATTTGGTAAGTACAGTTCTCCTTCAGAGACATCTAATAATCATTTCCCTCGTTTCCTTTCCTCAGTCATCAGTCCCCATCTCATGCGGACTAACTTTTCACTCTTTGATATACACTGTGACATTTCTGGCTACAAAGGTTCTTTGTAATTCCTTTACCGGAAGTCCCATGAGGTAGTCCCTGCTTATTTTTCAAAATACCAAGTATTGTCCAACATATCACATAATCAAAAATGTTATGTCCCTGGAATTGAGAATGTAGCAATTTCCAATGTGACCGTCTTCAAATTTACTACCATTACTCTCACTTTTACTTAGGTCTAACAATGATATTTCTATGGGGTTGTACACTTGTTTCATGCCCACAACAAATTTAATGCTGGAATTTACTAATATTTGAAACAGTTATTGTCTGTAGCTATGACTCTCAGTATTGCCCAATGTTCCCTCAATTTATAGGTCATGTTCTGTTAGATATAATTACCTATAAATACCTTCAGCCAGAGTTCAAGTAAGAATACAGGAATATCTAGAAATTATTGTCTGAATTTATATGAGTTCAAACGGGTATTTACGTCTTTGAGACCTGCAAAAGTTGGAAATTTTTGCACTATTTAGTATAGATATCTACCAGTTAGAAAACATTTTCACAAATATGTTGAACACTTGTCATAAATGAAGTCCCTTGAATGTTGGTCTATGACAAAGAAATTAATGATAAAGATTAATATACTTTGTTGACTTCAGTCCTACTGTTACAATTTTGAGATTTCTCCTTATTCCTTTCAAATACAATTGTTGCCTGATTATTTGCCTGCGATTAAACAGGTGATATACAGCTGGATGAAAATTCATGAGTTTTACCACTAGAATCCTTTCTTTCATAGTGTATTCTAGGTTTCCTAATTCATTCTCAGTGGATGTCATTTTAATCAACAAGACAGGTAATTCATTATTGTCTATGTCCTATTTTTAAATACAAAGCAATTTCCTGTCCCTTGAAATTTTTTAACAGCACCTGAAACATTTCCACAATTTATAATAATATGCACCATACAAATGGAGTTCTCTAAGTCCTTTCGATGAATAAATTTTGTTTTTTGCTGTCGAGTATGATTTTGGCTCATAATTTGTTGGAGATAAGTCTAGGCCCTTTTCAACAGTTAAAAAGGATGGGGAAGATTTGCATTGGTTTGTTGCATAATTCATTTGAATTGGTGCTTTCTTAGAAACCCATATGTAAATGTGGCAGGTATGTGAGTCACTGAAAGGGAACCATCTTTCTCAAATCAGAGTGTATTCAAAACTTGAAATTTGTCAAGGAATTCCTGATTCTGAGTTAAATTGGATACACTATTGGAAATAAGATCTTCCTAGCAATCTATTAAAAATGAGAACATGATTTATTTGTGAGAAATTTATTCATGTCTACCCGAGAAAGTATGATTTATTTGTGAGAAATTTATTCATGTCTACCCGAGAAAGTAAGACACACACTGGTGATACTTGTTTTTCTGAAAGCACAAAAATCAAAAAGTCAAAAAACCTTCATTCATATTTGACAATATTAAGAAATAACCGTAGGTATTATAAGCCACTTATTACCCTGTCACTCTAATTAGATTCATGTAGTTTCTCAGGTGTCTTCTCTTAATGTTTAACCTTAGAAAGTATAACGTTCCTTTGGAATGAGTTACATGCAATGAATTGATTGTTGGCAGCAATTATTATGCTGGGAAAATCAATTATCTATATTCTGCAGTGTATTAATATAAGATAGTTGAACAAACTCTGGAAGCAAAACATATCCCTTTTTGACTTATTCACAGCATAGGAGGAATAAATTGCAATGTGATTAAAAAGCACAGCGAGAAGATGGGACTTTCTCTTCTGGATTTTGGACAGTAATTATAATACTGTCATATACTGGCGCTAGAGGACATGAAATTATACCCTAAATGCAAAATGAGTTTGATTGTCCAGTCCTTCTAGTTATGCTCCCATATATAGGAGACACCAGATCATAGTAATCCCGGCAAAGTGAACACCTCATTACAAGGGGCTCTTTGCTCCTGGAGGAAGGGATGCGCCTCACCTTTAGTAGAATGCTTTATGTATAAGAAAATTGCATTCCCCGTTTTCTTTTTAGCCTTAAGCAGAAACTGTTTATGTTATTTGAATTTTACTTCAACATAACGGTTATTCATAAATGTGCCAATACTTTTGTGGTACTATCTCTCTGTCCAAATTTGCAAATTTGATCTCATCATTTTTAGAATGTTCTAAAGTTGTAAGCAGCAACATAATCCTTTGTCTAAATATTGTAAAAATTGAGCCAGCAAGACATTCTCTAACTTTAATCTCAATATTCACAAAGCACCTATTTTATACTAAATCTTGGCAATGTAATATTTAAGGATTTCATCCATGCATTTAGCTATACACACACATAGATAGATAGATAGACAGATAGATAGATAGATAGATAGATAGATAGATAATTATAGATATAGATATAGACATAGATGTAGACGTAGATATAGATATATACCAACTCTTTTATTCCCAGGAAAAGTCAGGACTCACTACTAGTGCTTCATGTTTGTGATGTCACATAATTAGATTGTCTTCAATAACTGGAAAAAGTAATTTTAAATTCAACGCATGTCCTGTGAAACGAATAAAGTTTTTGATGAGTTTGATTTACAAATGAATGCCTTTACGGCATTAAGAATGATTATTCATAAAAAAATCTCGCAAATAGTTTGTTTTCCTAAGCGGCCTAAATTTAATGAAAGGAAACTCAACTTTCTTTGTCTTTCTCATTTTAAACCTAATTTCAGTTAATTCTTTAAAAACACTCCATGCCTCTTTGAATGAACAAGAAAAGATGCCTCATGTCCCGTTAGATAAACAGTGTTGAAATAAGTCATAAATTATCTCCTGTTTTTCTTCTGAAAATTCCTGTAATTTATGGATTAAGAAAATCAGTATTTACAGGATGTGCATCAAAGAACTCAAAAGTTAATGAGTTGAATATCTTCCAAGTTCTTCAATATTCCTTTGTTTCTCCAAAGAAATGATAATGTTTGAGACATCTGGTCTGGAAGTAATTCTTCATTGGTTTTCTGACAGAATTTTTCTCCTCACAGGAAGTGCAGATATTTCCCTGTCTACCAGAATGCAAGAAGGTAAGCATGTTCCCAATGTCCTTTGAAAAGAACACTTCAAATGGTTCCCATCATATTATGTTTAGCATTCTCAGTATGCAAAACTCTGTGGGGGAGATTCAATGGGATGGAGTTCAGAATTGAGACATTCTGATAATTGTACAGTGGAATTTTGAATTCATACTATTGAGACATAAGAATGCAAGTAAATGCCTTGGCCTCAATGCACCTTCCCTGTCCACAGAGGACAGCGTGAATATTGCAAAACAGTAACCGCAAAAAAGTCCTTCTATTAATGGAAAAATGTTTCCCAAATTAGGCCTAAGAATTCACAAATGGGAACTGAAATGAATTCGCTTATTATTTCTATGATAATATCAAAAGGCATAGTTATCATTTTTGTCATCACAGAAGGGAATTTGAAATTAATGCATACGTTGTAATTGGAAGGGAAGGGAAAGAATTATATTTTCTCAAAAATATACCAGATTTGCTTAGATATTTTTCTTTGCAGGTGAATCTCTGGATCCTGAAAGGTTACTGCAATGCCCCTATGATAAGAGTCACATGATCAGGGCCTGCCGATTCCCGTACCATCTGGTGAAATGCAGAAAGGTAGGGTTGCATTTCAAAATGAGGAGTTTGTCATACTTTACTACAAACATGAATTTGAAGCTTGATATTTGACTAAATGTGCTAAATATGTGTCAACGAAATAATAGATTACCTGGGTAGATGTAGTATACACATATTTGTATTTGCTCTTGTAATCTGATCTTTGTGTAGTGCAGATAAGAAATAGCAGTGCAACTTGTTTACAGAACTCTAGGATGAGTAGAACATTGCAAGATGTTTTCTGTAGGACAATCATTTCAGTCTGAGTGTAGCGACTTTATACTTGTTTCCTTGTTCACACTTAACTACTCTAAATCAGCAATTTAGTAAAGTTTCTAAAAATTAAGACAGATGCATTGCCTTATATCAGGACATAATTCCAGAACCTTGTTACTTCTAAGTAATCCTAGTGATCCTGAATTGGTGATAACGAAGATTTGTCTTGCTGTTTCCTATATTTTGGTGTATTTTTTGTTATGATACCACGACAGTTATTTTCACATAGAACAAGAAATCTTTCAAATGCTAATATAGTTGTGTATTCCAATTCAATTTTCTGTGTTAAAAAACATTGCTCTGGGCAGAAAACAATCTTCCCTTTGTTATGCTTTTCAAAGGATGCTCACTGATTATATATACACATGTGCACAGAAAGACACATACATATGCATATTCATGCTCATATGTTTTCAAATATTCTTATATCTAAATGTGAATATATACAAATTAGACTGTACATGCACTAGGTATCACACACATGCACTAAGACAGACAATCAGGGCATTTCCAATTGTGTTTTCGATCAATGTGTCTTACCCATTCATGTAGCATATATTAATAAATGCCTTTTTACTGAATAAGATGTCATGATTCTGAATGTTTTTAGATGCCAAAGTTATGTTTTAAGTATCCAGCATTTTGCTGCTGTGTCAGATCTCCAATCTTGTCATGACGAGTTTAAATCAAAGTACTTTTATGCGAAGAGAGTATGAGATATAGAGTCTGAGAGAATCTTATCCACCTCCAGCCCCTAAAATTTGTAAGAAACAGATTGAAGAAGAGTCGAGGTTGTACTAGCCCGTCCTCTTGTGCTAGACTGGTGTTAGTACAGCACACAAGCCCAAGGTAAAACCACAAGTCAAGCATAAAACAGCACCTCTTTCCTTATCCCCCAATAATTTGTACTATTTTTATTTTTTAAATCCTGGTGCAATAGAATCATCCGGACATTGCTGCCAAATTGGCTACTTGTCCCTTCAATGCGCGGCACTTGCTGCCGCGCGATCAACTCAGTAAACATATAGCAACATGTGAAGACCAAAGTTGCATTGAGGATGATATAGGTAAGCTTGATACAGGAAACAGAAATGAGATCTGATTCAGATTCAGTCTGTTACATATTGTGATTCCATTTTCCTTATTTCCCTTCTTGCAGTTACTATGACTTGGTCCCAACCCCAAGAGAAGAAATCTGGAAATACAGGGCATCGCCTTTCCTCTGAGGAAGACTGGGATAAAAGTAAAGAGCTTGATTAAATTTTGAGTTAGTGCTGTAACTGAATGCCAGTTTAGAGATAGATGCAAATAATAGTAAACTCTAGCTCAACATGAAATTTAATGTATGCTAACATAGATAAAGCTATTATGCTCATCCTCATATATGAAGACATGCATTCAGAAATGATTTCTTTAAAGAATATATATATAAAACAGTGTTGTCCATCTATAGTTTAGGACTCTTTCTTTTCCATGTTTATTATCCACTTAAATCATTGATATATTAGGTCCTTAAGGTGGTTATTATTTCATTATTACCTATGTCTTTCCTTGGCCATGTAAATGTTAGAGAAAATGTAATATATACCCTGGAGACAATATCCATTTTTCTCTTTGCCAGAATCCTTGGAAAACCCTAGCCCAACTTTTGTTTGGGGCAGAGCAGAGTCTTCTAGCCAAAACAGGTAAGAAAATGACATTATCACTTTGTTAAAGATCTATTTCTTAGAAATAAAGGAAACAATTATGATAGGTGGAAGAGCTGCCTTTTTCTTTTAGGAATAAAAAAACTTCCTCTTTTCAGAGAAATATTCAGATTGCTGTCTGAACGGTGATTGGTGAAAGCATGCATGTGTAAATCTGCAATTACTTCATGATCTAAAAACATTTCTAGGGGCTGGGGATATGGCCTATTGACAAGAGTGCCTGCCTCGGATACACAAGGCCCGAGGTTCGATTGCCCAGCACCACACATACAGAAAACGGTCAGAAGCGCCACTGTGGCTCAAGTGGCAGAGTGCTAGCCTTGAGCGGGAAGAAGCCAGGGACAGTGCTCAGGCCCTGAGTCCACGGCCCAGGACAGGCAAAAACAAAACAAACAAACAAATAAACAAAAAGACATTTCCAAGCAAATTCATTGATATCTATGGAAAGTCATACTCAAAATGGTCTCGGAGTACCATTCAATATTGAGAAAATGTTACGGATATGACTGTATGTCAGAGCCACCGTTCCCTTTTCAATGACATACGTTTCGATTTAATTTTATTCACAGAAATAACAAATGAGCGGCTGAAATTCCTCTTCATGTAAGTAGCTACTAAAATCAAAAGGAGATTAATTTGATTAAATGTAGTAAAAAGCAACTATACAGATACATTGTGTTATTTGGGTTTGTGTGTTATATGCCCTTTGCTCAACAAGAATAGCAATAAATGCATCATGTGTGTTTACAGCCTGTTTTCATTTTTCAATATTTTCTTGCAAACCTTCACCAAATATTTGTGAAAAGGCCTCCTTTACATGGATCTGTGATACCTTGAATATTCTGTTTAAAAATCACACCAGATGTTCGCCCACGTATACAGTTTGTAAGGCAAGGAAAACTTCCAATTTAGATTTTTGAAAGATCTCTATATGTGATTACAGAGTAAAGGAAAGTGTGTTGTTCCCTGCTGTCACTTTCATATTCAACAAAATAACTTGGGAGACAAGAAGAAAAAGTTTCTGGGGAATCTGTGGATTGATGTGACAACCTGAGCAAATTTAGGAGGCTTATAGTTATATTTTCCTTTTATCCCATACTAAGTCACTTTCCACAAAAATAATGCCTCCTTTTTTCATTTATGGGTTGTATCTCATCTAAGATAGAGAATTTTGGATGAAATATTATGACCTGGATCTCAAATCTTAGGATAATCATATCTCATGTAGTCCACAATATTTACTATTTTTGTTATAAGACTTGGGCACATTTCATATTTTGTGTCCCTGTCATGTGACACTGATTATACTTGCATAGGTGAGACATATACAAACTGTTCTATTACTTAGATGAAACTTATTATGTTACCTAAACTAAGGTTAGAAGAAATGTACCTGTTTCATGATCATAATTGATTCTCTGGGTATTAACGTGTTCACCTACCTTCAAGTGACTTGAAACCCATAGAGTTTCATACCATAAGTCAACAGCAGTTGCCCATTGGTCCATTTCTGCGTATATGGAAGTTGAAAAAAGCAAGAAATTCTTTCAGAATAATAGGCAGTTGTTCAGTTTTGCATATCTGTACAACAACTATGGAACTTTCTATTGTTCTTAGGCAGAATCAGAAATGTATATTATCACACCTTCCACCATAATGCAAAGATCTTTTTTCTATTTTCCTTTGCAGAAATAATCCGGTGGCCTACTAGTTGAGGACTATATATTTTTCCTTGTCTTGCTAATGACATGAAATAATAAATATTACTTTCGGCATGTTGAATGCGTTTTCATTTCCACTAGCTTTTAAAACTTACTAATTTGGTTAGCTTGTATATTGTTTATAATGAATGCTGACATCAATGTTAGGGTGAAATCATTTACTGAAATATACCTTTTCAATTTCTCTAAGAAGCATATTTAGGTTTTACGAGATGAACGATGATCATGAAATGAAAATCTGGATACATAAACATGTATAAAATTCTTCTATATCTTTTTTCAGTTAGATTTGAATATGAAAAACGCTTTTTTGACAATGATCTCCCCCTTGCATTAAAAATATTATTAAAATTACCTCTTTTAGTAGAGAATTTAAATTTATATGGTCCACCATATGGGTGAGCCACAAAACTACTGCTTTATTGTGTGTGTGCGTGTGTGTGTGTGTTTGTGTGTGTGTTTGTGTCTTTGTTGGGACTATTTAATTTATAATTTGTAATTAAATTTTATTGACAAGGTGATGCAAATGAGTTACCATTACATAATAATGCAGTGAGTACATTTCTTGTCATTTTAGTTACAACCTCCCCCATTTTTCAGTATCTTTCAAAGGTCAGATATTCATATATACAAGATCCAGTGTTCCAAACTCATATCCAGTCACCACAGGACTCCACCGGCTTTTCACGTAGTATATTAAACATAAGGACAATGACAAAATCCTCCTGTTCCCATGTCTTGCAGATATGATGTAACATCACTGGCAAAACCATATAGAAATATTATTTGAGAAGAAATTTTATACTTTACAGACAACAAGTCTATGCCCCACCCAAGTGATAAAATATTTAAAATAACTCATGCGCCCTAGACGATTTATATGGTCATTGATAGCAGGCATTGTACCCTTTATTTTCTTAGTTGCCTCTGCTGCACCAGCTACTGTGTGTTTGACACAAAGTGTGCAAACGTCTCACTATGTTAATCAGCTTGCTCATAACACTATGCAAGCCCTGCACGTGCAATCAGTGAAATCAATCATTTTTACCACCGGGTTTTCAATTTTCAGCAGAAAAGAATTTATCAAAGAAAGTCCTCCATTGGCTTGTCCAATAGAATGGGCCCGTCTCCATCCTACTCCTTGGAAGTTGATGAATGGTCTTAGTACGAGCTAGCCATATTCCACTATGAAAGGAAGGACCCTACTACTGACCAACCACGTACACTGACTAAGAAGCACCTTTGTCAATTTAAATCTCACTCCTGAGGATAGGCTCACAGGCCCATGCTATATTCTTATATATTTATTCATTTTTTGGTTTTTAACCATTAATTAAAGAGATTTTATAACTATTGTGTCAACTTCAACTAAAGTGTTATGTAGACACCATACTTAAAATCATTCCAAGGTTCCAAAGAGGCCTGAATTTCCTCTTCCTTTACAAGGGTTCCTATATGTGCAGTGGGATAAGATGTTGATTTTATGAAAACAATTTAGATGTCATAATAGTTTCTGGTGACAAAAATATTGAGCTACAATTCAAAATGAAGTCTCAAGGGAAGGGATGGTTCCATGTTTGGTTTAAGTGGTCTCTGTACCTAAATATACACATTTTGGGTACTGCTGATCCCCTTGCTATTTTATTGTTGGGACGTACAATATACATTATATTACTGGAACCATTCAATACATAATAGCTCGGTTAAACTCCTCTTGGTCAGCCAAATTTGTAGACACTGAATCCCCCAAAATTAGTGGAAGAAAAGTGTCAATAATTTGATTCCTGTATAAAAACTAGTAAAGAGAAATGTTATGCTGAAATCAAGAGCCAGATGATAAAAATACAAATATTTCCTAAAGCAAAATTTACAAAAACATTTGTGTAAACCAATTCTACAACTTATCAGGGGAAAGATACGAGGGAGTTGGAAGTGTGGGAAAGTGTGGGTAACATGATGAACTAGAAATATACTTACAGACTTACATATGAACCTCTAATCCTTTGGTACATCACTCTGAAAATAAAGGAAAAAATTAAACAAACAAGAAAAAAAGAGGAAGTAATGTGGTATGAAATAGTTAATGGTCCTAAACTGAATCCTTTAGAAATAATGCCATTGTAGACATGAACGGATTAGATTCAATCAGTTGATCAGAGAAAATGAATAGGGACTTGATGAGCATCATGCAACCCCCAAGCTTATGCAGCTGATTGGGAAGAATTGAGAAAATTAAAAGGATCTCAAACCACTGCGGTAGATAATAAGGAAGACTCAGATGGCTCAGACACTGAGGAAAAATTATGCAAGGAGCTTACTAAAGACAGATTGACCCATGTGGAGAAAATTTTGGAATCAATTATAGCCCTATTGTCACAACATTATCCAAAGCAGCAAACTCCTGTAAAGGTAAAGACTTGTGGGACCTGCCCAGAATCCTGGCGGACTTTCATCCTTTCCCACCACAACCTCTGCCTGATAGGGTCTCACAGCTAGTAGCATTTCTGCCTGTGCTGTTTAAAGCGACTGGTCCTCCTACAGTAAACGTGGCACACTTCTTGACTCAGACTTATCAAGAAGGGAGGACATTTCTGGTTTTCATTTATTCCCTGACAGGCAAGATGAAGATAGCAAAAGATTTCTTCAGTGTTTGTCATTTAAACAAATAACAGATCTAAAGAATGCTTGTTTTCAATATTGCCCTACATTACCACTTACTCAAGTCATTCTTATTTCTTTATTTATTCATTGGCCAGTCCTGGGACTTCAACTCATGGCCTGAGCACTGTCCCTGTCTTCTTTTTGCTCAAGGGTAGCACTCTGCTCCTTGAGTCACAGCTCCACTTTTCGTAATTTTCTATATCTCTGGTGAGGGGTAATCAAACCCAGGGCTTCATGTACATGAGGCAAGCACTCTTGCCACTAGGCCATATTCCCAGCACACTCAAGTCATTCTTGAAACCTTGGCTACTAAAACTTTATGCCCAAATTGCCAAGCAGCCATCAGGCCTTCTAAGAAAAAAGGAGGAATAAATGACTATATTCAGCTTTGTGCGGACATTGGGCCATCATAGCTGCAGGGCCTCATGCTCCAAGGGCCGACTGTAACAGAGTTCTTACACAAGCCTTGGATGGGGAGAAGGCGATGGCGACATTTATGTACTGCTCGGATGCCCGGCATTTGTTTTTCCTGCCTACAAATGGGCCACTTAATTGCTCACTCACCTAATCAGAAAAGGAGAGTTATTACTGAAATTTCTTCCCACTGTAAAAACGGGAAGCATTGTGTTACAAATTTCAGATCTATTTTGAGTGACTCTGGCCGCCAGATTTCAGTAAGCTGGCAGAGGAGCCAGCCCCTGGCCCCCCAGAAACATTTTGGAGCAGCTCCTTCTTTCCCCTAACCTCAAGCATATCCACCAACAACCTGCAGCAACAATCAGTTTCAAGTCTCCTCTGAGCAACAACAGGAAGTGCAGGACTGGATCTCTGTTCCTCTACCTGCACAGTTCTGACTTCTGAAATGGGATTTCAGCCCCTCCCTACAGGAGTCATTGGCCCACTTCCAAGGGAATCTGTTGGCTTATTGTTAGGCCGCAGCAGCTCTGCACTGAGGGGCTTACCTATTATTCCAGGAGTGATCGATCAGTACTCTAATGGAGAAATAAAAATCATGGCTTCAGTGCTTGCTAGTGTTACCACTATCCCGGCAGCTCATTCTTGTTCCTTTAAGTTGTCGGTGCCTCAGTTACTACAAACCCTAGGGGATAAAGGAGTTTTTGATCTTCTGACAACTTTTGGGTTCAAAACATAAAATGGGAATGGCCCGGGAATAACTCCTTCTCATATTTTGAGACATCAATATGTTGAGACTACCTCTTGGGCTGTAAAAACCCAATCCTCTCAAGTCACTCCGATCCATTTATCTAAGAGGTTAGCAATATTTCCCATTGACCACTGGTTCAAATATAGGTCGATGGCACATAGAACAAGTTATATTCAAATGCAAATTACTCACTATCTGGGCAACAAATGAGCTAATTCCTCCAGTACTCATACCTTAGTGAAAGAGATCAACAAAGAAACATGTGCTTCAATCTTACAGTGACCTTGGGGTATTCCAAAGGATATGAAACTTAGGCAAGACATGGGTGAACGATTGCCAATTTTCCTATTTCTATCCAGTCCCTTCTAGGTTCCTTGGTTACATGTAGCTCCAGTATTCATATAGCTGGCCTCTACACACATACTTGTCTAGCACAATGATGATCAAGGTGTCCACATCCTGGTTGTGGTGGGTAACCTATATTAAACAGGAAGTGCACAGTAAACTAAGCATATCTTAGACATGAGTATGTCCTTTTGGCCACATGGCAAACGTGTGCTCCACAAAGAATAGTACTATCAATTAGCCACAGTGTTCATAATGATGATAGAAAAAAGGGGGGAAAAAGATAAAATCTAATGTACCATAAATGAAGAGCTTGGTAAGTTAAAAATAAGAAGGAATGTTATGGACGGTAAGAACGAGAGGGAAGGAATGAATGATATAAAGAAGAGGGACAGGGTGATGAAGCGGAGGAAGACAAGAAGACAGGAAGGAAGACAGGTGGGAAGGGAGCAAAGAGGGAAGGAATGCAGGCAGGGAAGGAGGCAGGGACAGATGGATTGTGGTTTGTATCGACAGTTTGTGGGACAGAGTTAATGGTGTAAGTATGGAGGAAGAAGGGTCTGCAGGTAATCCTGGGGAATGAGAGATTACCATTATGTACCTGTAGCTCCTTTGTTGAATATCAACTGACTATAAGAATGCAGATTTATCTCTCCTGCTCTGTGAATAGCCTAAACTTGCGATAATTATTCCCTGTGAGGGAGACCACAGTGTCCATGATTCTTTGGGTGTGGCTCACTTCAGTTAGTACAATGTTTTCCACGTGCTTCCATTTCCTTATGAATGGGGCGATGTCATTCTTTCTGATTGAGGCATAAAATTCCATCGTATATATGTACCACAATATCCTGAGGGGGATCTGTGTTGGTCCCATATTTTAGCTATGACAAATTGTGCTGCGATGAACATTGTGGTGATGGTGGCTTCAGTTTCTTCTCTTTTTTGGTCTTTTGGGTAGATGCCCAAAAGTGGGTCTGTTTGGTATTAGGGGAGCTCTATGTTAAGCCTTCTGAAGAAGCTCCATAGTGCTTGCCAGAGTAGTTGGACCAGTTTACAATCCCACTAACCATGAAGTAGTATTCCCTTTTGGCCACATCGCCTCTAATTTATTAATGTTAGTTTTTTTTTTTTTTGGCCAGTCCTGGGCCTTGGACTCAGGGCCTGAGCACTGTCCCTGGCTTCTTTCCGCTCAAGGCTAGCACTGAGCCACTTGAGCCACAGCTCCGCTTCTGGCTGTTTTCTGTATATGTGGTGCTGGGAATCGAACCTAGGGCCTCGTGTATCCCAGGCAGGCACTCTTGCCACTAGGCTATATCCCCAGCCCAATGTTACTTTTCTTGATACAGTACTTTCTTACTGGGTTGAGTTGTTGAACACAGAAGATGACGCTGAGTGAAATGAATGCCATATTATGGAAACCAGTGTTATATCACAGTTGTAGTACTTTCTACATGACATGTGTAACAGTAGCCTCTGTTGTTGATGTTCCTCTTGTATCCCCTTCTTGTCTTCGTACCTACACTATCGCTATATCTTATCTGAGTACATTGGAAATCATGAATACTGATATTTGAACTAGGAAAGTGAAAGGATATACCAAAATCAAGAGACACAGGATAACAAGACAAATGACTTCAAAAGCAATACTTACAAAACTGTTTTGTGTAAACCACCTCAGGCACTCATGGGGAATGAAGGAAATGGGGCGTGGGGAGGGGAAATGTGGGACTAGTAAAAAACCAAGACAATAAATGTATCCAATGCCTAAGATACGAAACTGTAACCTATCTGGACATCATTTTGACAATAAATAAGAAAAAATGATTTAAAAAATACAGCTTTATTTCTGGGTTTCGTATTCCATTTCATTTTTCTTCAGGTTTTTCTTTATACCAGTACCACCTGTTTTTGTTATGATGGCTATATAATAGATCTTGACACGGCACTTTTAAGAATAATGAAAGGAAGGCAAGAAGACTCCCAAATGGGTAAGATAAGGATTCCACAAGAAATATTGCCAGAATAATCCAGGACATCCAAACAATCAGAAACAACTATTTCCAGAAACTATACTCACTAAAGAATGAATACTTTAGGGAAAGAGGTAGATTTTTACAGAAATATAAACTGTCCAACCTGAGGCAAGAACATATAAATCAATTAAATTACCGCATGAATTATGACGAGATACAGGAAGCAATGAAATTTCTTCCAATATAAAAAAGGCAGTCACCGCAGAATTCTATAACACTTTCTAAGAAAGGGGAAAACACCAATATTCTCCTAGTTCTTCCGTGAAGTTGATGCAGAGTGAGAAACCCCAAACCTGTTCCTTGAGTCAAATACTATCACAAAACCAGGAAAAGATCCCCCAAAAAGATGTTACAAAAAAAAAATCTCACTTTGGAACAAAGATGCACAACTCCTCTACATAATATTACCTAGCAGAATCCAAAAACAGATTTTATAAGTCATGCATCATGGGCAACTAGCCTTCATTCCACAACTGGAAGCCTGCTATAGCAGATTCATAACTTTTAATGCAATTCACCAAATTGACATAGGTAAGATGAAGAATCACATCATTCTTGAAGTGGCTGCTACAAACCTTCAATGTTATAACACAGCAATAGATTTTCAAAGCCCTGAAGAAAATAGGATTAGAAAGACCCTTTTTAAAACAATGAAAGCCATATATATGAGAACAACTGCTAATGTCATACCAAATGGGAAGAACTAAAACCATTTTCTTGAAAACCAGGAACAAGACAAGGATAATACCTCTCTCTTCTCCTATTTAATATATTTCTGGAATCCTTAGCCATAGCAAGAAAGCTCCAAATAGGGAGGATCCAAATAGGGAGAGAAGATGTGAAACTTTCCTGATTTGCTGATATTATGTTTTTATACCTGAAGGACCCAAATAAATCTCCTCCAAATTTCTAGACCTAACAAACCGTTTTACCAAATAGCAGACGGTAATTTGCAACAGTCAAATATTATAACTTGCTAATATATTCATAAAAGGGGATTCAAGAAAAGATTCCCTCCAAAACCTACACACCAATCAAAAATTTCGCCATGGATCTAAAAAGAGATTACACTGAAGAGGAAATAAAAATGATATTGAAATATATAAACATAACCATCATCATTGGCAGTATCTGATATGCAAATAAAAACAACCCTGAAATAACATGTTTCCAATGTCAGAATGAGTAATTATCTTAACTCAGGCAACAACAAGTACTGGAGGGAATTCCCAAAAAGAGGAAATGTACTGCTCTGTTGCTTGGAATGTAAACTACTTCAACCACTCTCGAAACAGAATGTAGATTCTTCAAAAGAACAGCCGTGGCACAGCACATGATTCATTCTGAGCAACAGGATCCAGGATATGACTAGAAAACCTGCACTTCTGTACAATAATAATTTCTCTGACGAGTGGAGTATTTCACCTCAGCACAGATAT
The DNA here is from genome assembly GCF_023159225.1 of Perognathus longimembris pacificus. Lineage (NCBI taxonomy): Eukaryota > Metazoa > Chordata > Mammalia > Rodentia > Heteromyidae > Perognathus > Perognathus longimembris. The sequence goes on along the minus strand of NW_025962076.1, from coordinate 29,405 downwards.
TCTGATGCTTATTACCAAACTAATATGCCTTTGGAGAAAATTCTCTATTAAAGAGTCTCCTGTGTTTGTTGGCCAAAGGATGCCCCTTTGTCATGAGACTCTCCTCCACCCTCCGCCACACATATAGGACCTCCTTGGGGAGACTTGTTTGCCCAGCTGCTCCAGCGAAAGCTTTTCTCAATTAAGTGGGAAGTCAATAATCTATAATAATTAGTTTTGAGGAAATAGTAGCTAGTTAATAAAGTTCTACATTGAATACTTTGATCCTTTGTTGTAGAGCTGACAAATTGAAGTATCAACACCCTTTGTAGTAGCAACAACCTTTGAGGTAGCAACATCTGTTACAGTAGTGACATCCACAACTTTGGTGTTTATATGAATATATTTATGCATTAATTTTACTCTTGAAATTGTGAATTGATTTCTAAACCAATATAAACCCTGGCCTTGCTAAATAAAAGGGTGCATTGGACCACACTCCTTTGCATACCCTGTGTCTTGACTATGGTTAGAAATACACCGGTCCAACAACTGGCTTCCGGATCCAAGGACCTGATAATTGACCGATAGGAGATTGCTGAACTGCGTTTGAGCTCTCTCTTGAGTGTAGGTGAAAGATATTTTGATTGGAAGGAGAGAGGGGAACTGAGTGGTGAGCTCCTGATAGATAAAATGTTACAGGTTTATGGGACAAGCTAAATCTACTCTTTTTTCTAATCTTATTGACCATGTACTGAAACTTAACAGAGCTACGGTCTTGTGTTCACAATTAGATGAGTGCATGCAGGTGGTAATGGAGTATAATCCGTGGTTCCAGCAGGAAGATACTTTAGACTTAGAATTCTGGGAAGGAGTAAACAATAATGTGTAAAGGTTATATCAGTGTGGGGAAAAGGTTCCAGATACATTTTGGTCTAATTGTGCATTAATATGTACAGCTCTAATTATCATGCTTGCGATGCTGTGGTAAGATCAGCTGCTGAACTGGAGGTAGATGTGGAGAAAGCTATGAAGGTTTATAGTTTGTCCAAGGAGGTAAAAACTCAAAGTGGGCAGGAGTTAAAGAGATGGCTACACCTGAGCAATCTCTTGCCAGTTCTGCTAGAGAAAAGGTAGAGCCAAAAGCTAAAGCTTTGGCCACTACCTATGTTTCTTCATAAAATGACGCCACTATAAATAGCTCAGCAGGGCAGTCAGTGTGCTAAAGAGGCTCTCCATATCTGCCACGGACTTCAGCGGGGATGAGTCTTATAAAGAAAAAATTTTTGCTGCAGAGCCTGCCTTTCCTTTTCTGTTCTTCTGATTCTGATTCTGAGGACTTTGTTCCTCTCCCTCACTATCGACTGTTCCCCATTACTCAACCCCCTTGAGTCTATGGAGAAGCTCAGCCCCCTCATTATGAAAGTATCAATATGGTTTATATCACTCAGCTGTGGAAGGCAGTAACCTTATATGCACCACAGGCGCTGAAGTTAAAGAGTTAATGTTGACAACTGTTTCTGCTTTTTAAAATTTGGCTCCTGAGGATTGGAAGATTATGTGTAGGGCATTATTAAAACCTCAGGAATATCTATAATGGTTAATGTGGTAGAATGATGTTGCATCCGTCAGAGCAGGCTAAAATGCTCACTCCCTAAATGCCCCCCTTCACAAAATACCGCATGATATATGAATAGGCACTGGGGATTATAAGACCCAGAATCAAGTAAATACTCCAAAGGAGATTGACCAGTGGCTGCAGGAGATATGTGTAGAGGCATTTGGTTGGGTATGTCCCACAGTAAAAAGGATGGTTCTTAGGCCTGCTTTATTCAATGGGCCTAGGAACCTTACTTTGACTTCATATTGCGCCTTCAGAAAAACATCCATAGAACAGTACAAGGTGCTGCTGTTCACGATCAATTAATTAAATTACTGGCAATTGAGAATACTAATGAAGATTGTCAGTCTGCTTATCTACCTGATAAGGAGATTGGGGAGGTACTAGCATATTTCAAGGGTTGTTGGAATGTATTTTTGGACACTCAAAAGATGAAGCTATTGGGACAGTCTCTGGGTGCCAGTGTGAAAGTACCCAAATCCGGGAAATTAAACTGTTTTGACTGTAGGGACAAGGGAATACTAAAATGAATTGTGTAAAAATGAAACTGGCAAATACAAACTTGCCTAGGAAATTCCCTTTCTGCAAACGTGGGGTGCATTGGGCCCAAGAATTTTGATCTAAAACTGACATTGGTGGACATATGCTTCCCCTTTCATCGGGAGCAGCACAGGGAGAAAGTACAAGGTGTTCAGGAAAGGGGGCAAAGGGCAAGCCTCATGGTCCTATTCCTATGAACGAGCCTCCCTCACCATCTTTTTGTTACAACCAGCCCAGATTCGGAGTGCCACAGTGGACCTTTTCTCAAGCCCATTCTAAACTTTCCCTGCTAATTTCCAGAATTAGAACTTGCATATACGGTCCCTTGCCATGGGGACTTGGGGCCTTCTTTTGGAGCATTCCAGTTTCATTGCTAAAGGGGTGTTAGTTGTACCAGGAGTAACTGACTCTGACTACATAGGACAAATTCAAATCCTTAAGACCTCCCCTGTACCTTATGATATTAATTCTGGTGATCGTATTGCACAATTGATTTTCTTTGCTTACATATTTATATCAACTTCTGCAAACCCTTATCAAGGAGATTTTGACAGTATGAAATATCAATGTGTTTTCTGGATTTTCAATGAAGCATAAAAACCACCTTGTTGCAAATTTTATATAGGAAAGAGGCATTGATAGGTACTGGCTAAGACATCACAATAATCAGCCAGATTGAATGGGCCATCGGGGCAGGGTGACTCAAACTATCAAATGCAGAATAAAAGGTGTCAGTAGTACACTACATTCAGTTATTAAGCAAAATCTTGAATATCAGAATATTACTGATGATGAAGGCCAACATTCCATTTTTGATCCATAATTTTTGTAAGTACCTATTAACGTAATTGTACTAGACGTCTTTGAACAGTGGGGAGCTCATTTAGTTTTCCCTTGATGTTCAGATGCATGTCTTTCTCAGTAAGATTACTTACTTGGCTGACAGATTGTCCAGTTTGCCATGAGCAAAGGCCTTTATCTAAAGAAAATTTGACGGCCACAATGCAAGTTGTTGGAGATAAGTTAGTTTCAAATCATATTGAGGTTTCTATCTCTACCTGGAACTCTCCTATTTCTGTTATTAAAAAGAAATCTCACAAATGGAGATTGCTCACTGATTGTCGAGCTCTAAATGCAGCTTTGAGGCCTATATTTTACAACATAGCCTGCCCCAATCTTGTATGATTCCTTTAAATTGGCATATTATACTAAGATTTGCAAGATTGTTTCTTTACTATTTTCTTATTTCATGAGGACCTATCATGCTTTGCTTTTACTTTAAGTCGGATTAATCTTCAAGGACCCCATGGAAGGTTTAAATGGAAATTATTGCCACCATGCATGACGAACTCACCTACTATGGGTCAAAGTTTTGTAGCCAGAGCACTAGAACCTATTAGGAAAAGATTTGCTCAGGTTTCATGTATTCATTATATGGATGACTAATTATTTGCTGCACCTAATAAAGATATTCTATCATACTTATTACAAATTTTGCCCTTCCACTTGCAAGAAAATGGTTTATTAGTTGCCCCTGATAAAATCTGGACAGAGGAGCCATTAAAGTATCTAGGATATTTAGTTTAAAAAAACAAGCAATTATTCTCCAATTTATAAAAATTCGTACTGAAAAATTAAATACTCTTGATTTTCAAATGTTACTAGGGGACATTAATTGGATTCATCCTTCCTTAGGAATTCCCACATATGCTTTGCATAATTTATTCTCCATTCTTCAATAGGATTTAACTTTAAATAGCCCTTGTGTATTAACTAGTGAGGAATGTCAGGAATTACATTTAGTAGAAAAACCCATGACTCAAAATTTCTTATCCCGGGTAGATTTTTCTGTCCCTAGTGGGCTATTAAATCTACTTACAAAGTCTACCCCACAGGGGGAATAGCACAGTTCAACAAGACTTTGATAAGTACCAGGTACACATTGTCTGAAATGTAAACATCATGTCTGGAGGTGATCAGCTTTATTATCATGCAAGGCTGTAAAATGAGCCTGCAAATCAATGGGGAGGACAACTATTTGATTATCATCCCCACACCTAAATAACAATTCAAATTTGCATTACAAACCTCTGATCTCTTCCCTTTATCATTGAATGGCTTTAATGTAGAAGTTTTATACCAATTACCTTCTAGTCCTTTAAGGAAATTATTTCAATAACAAATTTATATTACTGATAATATTTGAATTTCTAAGCCCATTCTAAATTCGCGTAATATTTTTGAAGATAGTAACAAAAATAACAAATGTGCTTTTTGGACAGAAGTTAAATATCAAGTTTGCCTCACTCCCTGGCAATAGGCACACAAAATGAATCACAGGCTGTTATATACGCTTTACAGAATTTCTTAATAACTTTCAATTTAATCACTCAGTCGACCTGTGCAGCACATGTTCTATGCAATATATATTCTGCTGTTATTTATCACATAAACCCCCCACTAGATTCACTATTTAAACAATTCAAAGGCAGTAAGGCCAAAGACAGCACTTACTGTATGTCATTCACATTCTTGCTCATTCTAATTTGACAGGTCATATGGTAATTTTCATGTAGATGATTTAGTCCCTTTTATTTCAGCAAAAGAAGACCATGCATCTTGGAACTCTAATGCAGGTCATTTACCTGTCACATGGAAAAATTCCCTTTAGGGTTGGGATTATGTCCTAGTGGCAAGAATGCTTGCCTCATATACATGAAGCCATGGGTTTGATTCCCTAGCGCCACATACATAGAACATGGCCAGATGTGGCACTGTGGTTCAAGTGGCAGCGTGCTAGATAGCCTTGAACAAAAAAGAACCAGGGAGTGTCCTCAGGCCCTGAGTCCAAGACCAAGGACGGGAATAAATAAAATAAAATAAAATAAAATAAAATTCCTTTTAAACAACCTAAGCAAATTATTGCTAACTGTCCTACTTGTTGACCTTTGCATTTACAGACCCTTCCCCTTGGTGCTAATCTTCACAGCCTGGCTCCAAACAATAATTGGCAAATGGATGTAACACACATCCCTGAATATGTCTGCCTACAAGATGTGCTTGTAACTATTGACACATTCCTTTTTTTGGGGGGGGGGGCACAGCTCTACCGGGTGAAAAATAGACTCAGGTCATTCAACATTTACTAGAAACATGTGCAGTCATGGAGATTTCTTCTCAAATAAAAACTAACAATGGACCAGCTGAATCCAGTAAATAAGTGCAAATATATTTAGAATTTCGTAATATCTTCCATGTTACATGAGTTGAATATAAACCTCAAGGTCAAGGTAGAGTAGAATGAGCTCACTGTACTTTGAAAAGACAAATTAAAAAGTAAAAGAGGTTGAATATGTATAGTACTAAGGAGTATTTCACATCTATGAATAGCCTTTATAAAATAGCCTGAGCTGTTATTGCAGAAACACTATTTGTTCTTAAGTTTTTAAATTTGGATTAGATTGGGGGTTGGGTTAGATTGGGCCCCTTGGCAGTTGTTAATCCAGAGGCTATGGAATGCTTATGTTGCTACAGAAGATAACCAAAACTTCTGGCATCCACTCTGCTGAGTCCGACAAGGAGTGCCCCCAGAACACAAAGATTAGGGTAAGACATCCTCATCTATGCTCTGAGACCATCCCAATCCAAGTCATGGCTGCCCACAGTCTCCATAAAAATCCTCACAGAGGAAGGACAGCCCCTTTGCCCTTATGAGGACAGGTAAAAGCGCTGTCTCACAAAGCCCAACAGGTAGTGCTATCTACTGAAAAACTGCTGACTCTGGAACATCTACTCCTGCCTATGTGTGCTCTGTTAACCTGTGTCTTGTAACTCTATGGCAGGGGCTAATTCAGGGGTATTGTATTGGGCCAGTATCTTTAAACCTCCCTTATGACATCCAGATTTGTGGACCAAATCCCCCATCTCTGTATCTATATCTTGTCCTGACTTAATCTCTCCCTGTTATCTGTCTGGCATTCCAGTCTATCCTATGGAAGAAGGACAAGATTCTAACATCTCTTACTCTCAGTTCTCTAAAGCTACCTGTCTAGGCAATTCTCCATATTAACCATGTAGATATCAATATTTTTAATTCAACATGGAGGTTTATATAATCCCAGTAGAACTCGGCTGGTTAGACTGTCCTTTTGGTCTGTGAGATCTCACACCTATAAGATACACAACTCTCCTAGTCCTTTTGGTTTGTGGTTACAAAACTGCACCGAACATAATTTTGCTTCTGAAAAGCTATACAATCTCATACTCCATAAACCAATTATGAGCAGCAGTGGAGTTGCTCAATCTTACATGTCTTCTATGCTATCTTACATGTCTTCTATGCTATGTCTGAATTTGAAAGTGAGATATCCTCCAAAAGTAGTTTGCTGTTATAGAATTATTTTCCACTTAATATCTTTGGGAATATCCTTTTATGTGACTCCATGGTAATTCAAATTTTGAAATCCAGGATGAATATACCTGAGTGTTTCCATGGTAATTATTGTAGTAGGAAAGAACCTGAATGTGTATCAGTTGAAAATTGAGCACAAAATATTTCCTTCAATTTTGTCTCCAAATATGTTGGAAATCATTACCTGACTACGTTGGTATCTCCTGTGCTAATCTGTTTATACTGAGCCATTTTAATAAACATTTCAATTTTTATGTGTAATTCATTTCTGAATGTTGGTCACATTTTTAGTTTGACGCGAAGAAATAGAGTTTCAACTTATATCATTTCCGTCCATGGCAACATCTATAGTGAAATATCTTCATTAATTAGGGGAGCATACATGATTATGTTAATTTAGTAGGAGTCATGTACACCTAGGTATGGCTCAGGGCACCTTGTTAGGACTGTAGAAAACATGGTCTTCTATTGAATCCAGTCGGATATAAAGTCTTGGTTGATCCACTTAGAACACAAACATTCTCAGTATCATCTGCACATTAGAATATTAATGCGTTGTGCCTTTTAAATATTTTTCAAACCATATATACTCATTACAAACTGCAAACAATGGCCTGTAGACGAACTATTCAAACAGCAGTTAACATGCATATATATTATGAAATTATAATCAATTTCTCTACACTGACTTAAATATTTCTATTATATGATTAAACGCTTATATAGCTCAAGTTCTTGGACATTGCACACTTAAAAATGAAGATGCATTTATTGATTAAGATTAAGGACAGAGAGACCTATGATAGCGCTTAGAATTGCCCTTGAATTTGGTTGAATTACATCATTGCAAATTTTCCCAATTTTGATAGTATTCTTAAATTGGGTCATGATACAATCTGAAACAGTCCCTTTTTATTTGTAGCCTGTTGTAAAACAGCTCTTAGAAGGCAAAATAGAGCCAGACACTTAAAGAATCATACGAATAAAATATTTCACATGATATTCATAAGTTTTCTTTATTTGGTTTCAAAAAGCCCAGAGTCATTATGGAATACCTGTTACAGTCCTTGGTATTTCCCATGGGCTCATAAAAGCGAGGTATTCCAACCCTTTGTTTAGCCTTATGTCATGACCAACACTGTAAATTGTAACTTGATGTGCCTCAATATAGAAGTGATACAGTGTCTATTGTTACATAGCACATGCAAAACCCACTTTAAGCATTTAACCCAGACGTCTAATTTATATAAATAAATATATGACTAGCAAACGAAGAAAGCTTTTATGTCCAATTACTATGAATCAATAACTTATATCTTTGGATGAAGTACATTTTTTGGTACATGGCCTGATACATTTGTTGCACTAATTCTTAAGCTAAATCAATATTATACTTCTGTTTGCTCACAGTAAATCAATTCACTTTTCCTTCATATTTTAATTTCAATGCCCACTGCTGCTGTTACAATAAAAATAATATATGGATTCTTTGTCATAGTGCAAAACTCATGACGCTATTTTCTCTTCTTCAATCTGTGATTCCTTGTGATTTCTATTTGAATAACAAACAGGATGAAAGTTCAAGAATGCAGAGTGATAAGGCAATGATAGATTCTAATTTAAATTCTTGGTTGATTTCTTCTTGTGAGTCCAGTGTAAATGTAAATGTAAGTATTTTCTTCCCTGCTGTCACTTGCTTGTTCCAGCAAGTTATTCTGGAAGAGAACAATAAAAATATCCTTGACAACCTGCAGATTGATGAGAGTACCTGTGAAACTTTAGACATGTACTTATAGTTTTGTTCTAACCTTCGTAAGACACTTTCGCTATAATGATGCTTTCTTTTTACATTTGCGGTTTGGATCAAAATTTAGGTAGAGAAATGTAGGTCAAATATTATCAATTTGATTTGAAATCTTAGGATTATGATTTCTTATGTACTCGTAATTATTTACTCTTTTTGGCCGCAGATTAGCTGACATTACATGTTTTGTGTCTCTGTATGTATAACCTAGGATATGGCTTGTGGAAATGTGCCCGGGTCCTTAAAATAATGATTTTTCATTGATTCACCTGTACAACGCCCTCCAATTGGGTCAAGACACACAAGTGTCCAAGTATAGTTTTCCAGAAGCTGTCCAAGTTATTGGTTTCAGTGTATATGGAAGTTAATAAAGCAGGGATTTCATTCATGATAATAGGCATTTGTTCAATTTGAAGTACCTCTAGAAGATCTATGGATGTGTCTAATGTTTGTAGACACAATACAAACATATGTGTTAGCACTCTATGCATCGAAAGAAAAAAGATGTGTTTTTATTTATGCCTTTGCAAAAATAATCAGTTGCCCCACCGTGTGTTCAACGAGTATTTCTCCTTGTCTTATGTATGACTAAAAATAATAAAAAATATGTCTAATCATATGAATGTCTTTTGATTTCCCCTAATAATTGAGACAAGCACTCTTGCAACTAGGCCATATTCCCAGCCCTCCCCTAATCATTGAAACCTCCAATTTGGTTACAGTGTATATTCTTTACAATGAATTCTGACATAAGTGGAGGTGTTTCTTTCCTTACAGAAGTATATCACTTAATATTTGAGAAAGCACAATTAGGTAGGAGAAATGCAATTATGATCATTAAATGGAAATCTAAGTACGTTAACATGTAAAGTCCTCCTATGATTGTTGTTCCCTTTCTTTTACATGAGTCTGATATGTTTCATTTCATTATGTATTCTTGCATGTAAGAAAGTATCACCAAATATACCCCTTTAAAAGAGAACATCAATTTATGTGACATAATGTGAACATCAATTTGGTGAGCCAAACACTTCTGGGAGTTTTTGTGAAAAGAAAAAATTCAACTCTGTGAGCTTTTCTTACTACGAAAGATTCTCAATATCGAAATAATTTCAGTGTGTGACAATACGCAAGGATTCTTTGACTTCTTTAAATAGGACAATTTGCAAGACCGAATGAATGGGAAATGTGGTGGGGATTAGAGCAGAAAGGGCTCACCAAGTGAATTGGGTAGTGAGAGAACAAACTGAGCTAATCAAGGGACTTAGGAAGAGATATATCACAGTCAAAGAGGAACAGATTACAGGAAGCATAAAGAAAGAGAGGTATATGCATATATCACCATTTGGGGATGAATTGCCTTACAATTACTAAGCATAGAGGACATAAGGATTTTGAGAATTGAATGTGAATCTGAGCATGAAGGATCAGACGTCTGTTTATTTTACTTTATAATATTATTAAGAATTACTAACACATAGAGTTAATGTGTAAATAATTAAGAAATTGAAGGAGTGGTTTGAGGGGTGAAGCAGAGGGATGAAGGGAGAAAAATCAGGAAGGGATAGCAGGTATGAGAAGAAATGCATATGTAATCACTATATGAAGCATGTTTCTGTAACCCCACTGTACATCATCCTAAAAATAACAAAGAATATGTAAAAAAATTAAGTGTAAATGCATTTTGTGTTGGGAAACTAGATTTTTCTATTTATCCAAAAAATAACATTCAAAATTTATTAAAATTTGTGCATTGCTGGAAATATTGCTAGTGTTTGGTAGATAATGAAAAAGAAGAAAATTTTTGATTGTGTGTGTGAGTTTGTGTGTGCGTGTGGGGGGTGTGTTTGAGTGAGTGTGTGTGTGTGCCTAGTCTTTTGAAGTTATGTCTCATGGTGATCACATAGAAATGCATTGGTAAGATAGGGTATATAAAATTTGTCAAACGTGGTAATTCCTCCCTCATTTTTCTCTTGCTTCCCTTTGCAATCAACTATTCACCAACTTTGAATGGTTAATTACAACAATTTCTATTCCTTTGTTGCATTCCTTTACCCTTTGTACTTTTCACAGTGTGAAGAAGTCATTTCCTTACTACGATAAAGAAAGAGACAATAGTAAGAGCTCCATGGTCTACTATAGCGACACCTGGTTTACAAACACAGAAAATTAAATGAAAAGAAATAATTTCAAATAAGGATTTCAAAGTAAAAGTAAAGAAACCTCCGGATTCCATATATTTGAGATCAGTATTAGTACCATGATTGTTTGTGATTATTTCTCCAAACTATTGAGAAACTGCGATACTCTGCATGGAAAATCCTAGGCATGTATGCCATTTTAACAACTCAGCGAATCCATTGGCTCTGTTTGCCGCTGGTTCACTTCATACGACATAATGTTTTCCTAAGGCTTTCCATTTCCTTACAAATGAGAGGATGTCATTCTTTCTGAAGGAAGCCTAGAATTCCACTATGAATATAAAACCACTTTCTGTTGTTCCATTCATCAACTGATGGCCAGAAGAGTTGGTTACATATGTTGGCTATTTGAGAGAATGCTGCAATGATCATGATCATGGTGGAAGTTTTAGCATGGAATTCTTTATGATCTTTACAGTGAATGCCCACCATTGAGATTGCTCGATCATAATCTATGTGTATATTTTATTGTGGATTTGGTATACTGCTTTGCAGAGTGTCCCTGATCCAATTAGATCTTACTAAGATCTTGAAGGATTGTAAAATTAGATCTTACACACTGAATATACATATGGATCGGACTAGAAATTAGCATATTAGCCATTATTCCCCTAATAACATACAAAAACAACCCCCGATCCACAGAAGCTGCTACAAAATACTTTTTAACCCAAGCAACCGCATCAATAATTCTTGTATTCTACATCCTAAATAACCTAGACTGAACTGGACAATGAATTATAAGTCAACATAAAAACGACACATCCCAATACCTCCTCCCCATCGCCTTAGCTATAAAACTTGGCCTAGCCCCCTTCCACCTGTGAGTCCCAGAAGTCACCCAAGGCATCCCCCTAATGTCAGGAATAATCTTACTAACCTGGCAAAAACTAGCCCCCATTTCAATCCTATACCAAATAGCCAACAACCTAAACACGAATATAATAATATTAATAGCCATACTCTCCATTATTATTGGAGGATAAGGAGGATTGAACCAAACCCATATACGCAAAATTCTAGCATACTCATCAATTGCACATATAGGATGAATAACAGCAGCAACACTTTATAATCCCACTGCAATAATACTAAATTTACTTATCTACATTATACTTACAATCAATATATGCATAACCCTAAATTTTTTATCAGCAAACAACACTTCAACCCTTACGATAGCATGAAACACCACCCCACTGATAACCCTTATTATCCTTATTACTCTCCTATCCTTAGGAGGATTGCCCCCTTTAACATGATTCCTACCCAAATGATTCATTATTCAAGAAATAATCATAAACAAAAACATTTTAACAAGTGTATTCATAGTAATATCAGCCCTCCTAAACCTTTATTTTTACCTACGACTAGTCTACTCATCTGCCCTTACTCTGTTCCCCCTTCCAAACAATAACAAATTTACATGACGAATGTATAACTACAAACACCTAACCCCAATCCCTGCCCTCCTATTTTTATCCTCACTATCACTTCCACTATCTCCTTTCTTCCTCTGCCTCCTATAGAAATTTAGGTTAAAAAGACCAAGGGCCTTCAAAGCCCTAAGTAAACCCTAAGGTTTAATTTCTGCCCCTAAGGACTGTAAGACCTACCTCACATCTTCTGGACGCAAACCAACAGCTTTAATTAAGCTAAGTCCTCCCTAGATTGACAGGAGTTAAACCTGCAAAATTTTAGTTAACAGCTAAACACCTAAATCACCTGGCTTCAATCTACTTCTCCCGCCTAAAAAAAAAAGAGGCGGGAGAAGCCCCAGCAGAATTGAAGCTGCTCCTTTGAATTTGCAATTCAATATGATAATTCACCTCAGGACTATGATAGAAAGGGGGTCTACCCCTGTAATTGGATTTACAGTCCAATGCCTTACTCAGCCATCCTATCTACCTATGTTCATCAATCGTTGATTGTTTTCAACAAACCATAAAGATATTGGAACACTCTACCTCATGTTCGGAGCTTGAGCTGGAATAGTAGGCACAGGGCTGAGTATTCTGATTCGAGCTGAGCTTGGCCAGCCCGGAGCTCTATTAGGGGATGACCAGATTTATAATGTGGTTGAAACCGCTCATGCATTTGTCATAATTTTTTTATAGTAATGCCCATTATAATCGGGGGATTTGGAAACTGACTAGTGCCCCTAATAATTGGAGCCCCTGATATAGCATTCCCACGAATAGATAACATGAGCTTTTGGCTCCTCCCCACTTCTTTTCTGCTTCTCTTGGTGTCCTCAATAGTGGAAGCCGGAGCTGGAACCGGATGGACAGTCTATCCCCCCCTTGCCGGAAACCTAGCACATGCAGGAGCCTCCGTAGACTTAAGTATCTTCTCACTCCATCTGGCAGGAGTTTCCTCAATTTTAGGGGCAATTAATTTTATCACTACCATCATTAACATAAAATCCCCTGCAGTTTCCCAGTATCAGACCCCCTTATTCGTCTGATCCGTTCTAATTACAGCAGTATTATTACTACTATCCCTACCTGTCCTAGCTGCCGGTATCACTATGCTGCTCACTGACCGAAATCTTAACACAACATTTTTTGACCCTGCTGGAGGTGGAGACCCTATCCTATACCAACACCTATTCTGATTCTTTGGTCACCCAGAGGTTTACATTCTAATTTTACCTGGCTTTGGCATTATTTCTCATATTGTAACATATTATTCAGGCAAAAAAGAACCCTTCGGCTATATGGGTATAGTCTGGGCTATAATATCCATTGGATTTTTAGGATTTATCGTATGGGCCCATCATATATTTACCGTAGGAATAGACGTGGATACACGAGCCTACTTTACATCTGCCACAATAATCACTGCTATTCCAACAGGAGTAAAGGTTTTCAGCTGATTAGCTACCCTTCATGTTGGAAATATTAAATGATCCCCAGCCATACTATGGTCCCTGGGCTTTATTTTCCTATTTACAGCAGGAGGACTAACCGGTATTGTATTATCTAATTCTTCTCTAGACATTGTCCTACATGATACCTATTATGTAGTTGCCCACTTTCACTATGTTCTATCAATAGGGGCTGTATTCGCTATCATAGGTGGGTTCGTCCACTGATTCCCTCTATTCACAGGCTACACTCTTAATGATATATGAGCCAAAATCCATTTTACAATTATATTTATTGGCGTCAACCTAACATTTTTCCCCCAACATTTCCTTGGTCTAGCAGGAATGCCACGACGATACTCAGACTACCCAGATGCCTACACGACATGAAACGCCGTGTCATCAATAGGATCATTTATCTCTTTAACCGCAGTAATCCTCATAGTATTCATGATCTGAGAGGCTTTCGCCTCCAAACGTGAAGCTAAATATGTTGAACTCACCTCAACCAACCTAGAATGAATTCACGGATGTCCCCCACCTTTCCACACATTTGAAGAACCTGCCTTCGTGAAGTCTTCACACTAAGAAAGGAAGGATTTGAACCCCCTAAAACTGGTTTCAAGCCAGCCTCATACACCATTATGTCTTTCTCAATAAGATATTAGTAAAATAACTTTACATAACTTTGTCAAGGTTAAATCATAAGTGAAACTCATATATCTTACATGGCATACCCTCTCCAACTTGGCCTACAGGATGCCACCTCTCCTATTATAGAGGAAGTTACTAGCTTCCATGACCACACGCTAATAATCGTTTTTCTTATCAGTACATTAGTACTATATATCATTTCTCTTATACTTACTACCAAATTAACCCACACCAGTACCATAGACGCCCAAGAGGTAGAAACAATCTGGACTATTCTTCCAGCCATTATCCTTATTATGATTGCTCTTCCCTCACTACGCGTTCTATACATAATAGACGAAATTAACAATCCAGTCCTAACAGTAAAAACTATAGGACACCAATGGTACTGAAGCTATGAATACACAGACTATGAGGATTTAACATTTGATTCATACATAGTCAATACACCAGACTTAAAACCAGGGGATCTTCGTCTACTTGAGGTTGACAATCGGGTTGTTCTCCCTATGGAACTCCCCATTTGCATACTAATTTCATCGGAAGATGTTCTTCACTCTTGGGCGGTTCCATCTTTAGGTTTAAAAACAGATGCTATTCCAGGCCGCCTAAACCAAGCAACAGTATCATCTTCCCGACCAGGCCTATTCTACGGACAATGCTCTGAAATCTGTGGCTCTAACCACAGCTTCATGCCTATCGTCCTGGAGATGGTTCCACTAAAATGTTTTGAGGCCTGATCAACATCAATGTAGACACCATTGTGAAGCTACCTTAGCATTAACCTTTTAAGTTAAAGATAGAATTAAATAATTCCACAATGAAAATGCCTCAATTAAATACCGCACCATGATTTATAGTAATTTTTGGGACTTTAATTACCCTATTTATTATTTTTCAACTAAAAATCAAAAACTTTAATACCTATTATCCTCCTTCGACTAAACCCTCCAGCACACTCAAAGTAACCTCCCCTTGAGAATCTAAATGAACGAAAATTTATTCTCCCCTTTCATTGTCCCATCATTCTTAGGCCTCCCTCTGGTTATTATTATCATCATCTTGCCCTCAATCATATTTCCTTCCCCAAAACGTTTAATTAGCAACCGTTACACAACATTCCAGACATGACTAATCCAACTAGTAACTAAACAAATAATGCTAACCCACTCAACCAAAGGACGGTCCTGAGCTCTCATATTAATCTCCACCATCTCCTTTATTGCCTCCACCAACCTGCTAGGCCTAATACCTCACTCATTTACCCCTACCACTCAACTATCAATAAACCTAGCCATGGCTATCCCCCTATGGGCCGGAGCTGTATTCCTAGGGTTCCGATACAAAACTAAATCTTCCTTAGCCCACTTTCTTCCCCAAGGTACCCCATTACCTCTAATCCCCATACTAATTATTATTGAAACAATCAGCCTATTTATTCAACCCATTGCCTTAGCCGTACGGCTGACAACTAATATCACAGCTGGCCACCTATTAATCCACTTAATCAGTGGAGCAACCTTGGCAATAATAACTTTAAGTCCCCCTGCCTCCTTGTTATCATTAACAGTACTAACACTCCTTACCGTACTTGAACTAGCCGTAGCCATTATTCAGGCCTATGTATTTACCCTGCTAGTTAGCCTATATTTACATGATAACACATAAGGACTCATAGTTAATCCTAGCCCATGACCACTGACAGGAGCCCTATCCGCCCTCCTCCTAACCTCCGGTATTATCATATGATTTCCCTTTAAAATAATTACTCTTCTAATTATTGGGATACTTACCAATATACTTACTATATACCAATGATGACGAGACATCATCCGAGAAGGAACATTCCAAGGCCACCATACTCCTGTTGTACAAAAAAGGCCTTCGCTACGGTATAGTCCTATTCATTATCTCCGAAGTCTTTTTCTTCGCAGGCTTTTTCTGAGCATTTTACCACTCAAGCCTAGCCCCCACACCAGAACTGGGGGGTTGCTGGCCCCCTGCAGGTATCATCCCCCTTAATGCACTAGAAGTCCCTCTACTTAATACCTCTGCCCTCCTAGCCTCAGGAGTGTCTATCACATGAGCTCACCATAGTCTAAAAGAAGGAAATCGATCCCACACATCTCAAGCCCTTGCCATCACTATCGCCCTAGGAATCTACTTTACAATCCTTCAAGCATTTGAATACATAGAAGCATCCTTCACTATTGCCGATGGAGTCTATGGATCCACTTTCTTTGTAGCAACAGGATTCCATGGCCTCCACGTCATAATTGGTACTACCTTCCTAATTGTCTGTCTCATCGCCATACACTATACCACTTTACATCAACCCACCACTTTGGCTTCGAAGCAGCAGCTTGATATTGACACTTCGTAGATGTAGTATGACTATTCCTTTACATCTCAATTTATTGATGAGGTTCATATTCTTTTAGTACAAGCAGTATATCTGACTTCCAATCAGAAGACTTTGGTATAACTCAAAAAAGAATAATAAATCTAATTATTGCCTTAAGCATTAACCTAACCCTAGCCAGCCTCTTAACTATAATTGCATTTTGAATCCCCCAAATAAACCTATATTCAGAAAAAGTAAGCCCCTACGAGTGTGGTTTTGATCCAATTAGTTCAGCCCGCCTACCATTTTCAATAAAATTCTTCTTAGTAGCTATTACTAAGATCTTACTGCTTTGCAGAGAGTCCCTGATCCAATTAGAAATTTTGGTGGTGTGAGGAGACACACGAGGATGTACTTTTGGTTGGTGGAAGAGTTTAAAGTATTCTGGCTTACCATTTCTTGAAAAGGCTGTGCTTTTCTATCCAATTATTTTGTCTTAATTATAAAAAACCAAGGTGTCATAGGTGTATATGTTGACTTCTCTGTCTTCAATCACATTTTCTTGATTTTTGAAATTTGTTGTACCAGGACCAAAAAGATTTTCAACCTGAAGCTTCCAAAAGTTTGAAAGTAGATATTAACATAACTCCAGCACTGTTCTTCCTGCTATGGAGTGTTTTGGCATCAACAAACTAAATTATCCTCGATGTTCAGATATTCCAGTTTCTAGAAAAGCTGAACGCAAAATCCACTGAGAAAAGAGCCACTCTCATTTAATGACACAATACTTTTACTTTTGCTTTCTACAGAGAAACATTTGGTAAAGGGGACTTTCAAACAACGGACCCTTGTACATGTTGAACCACTGTCCTAAAATCTGACCCAATACTCCGTTACACATCCAAGGTATGGAAAATTACTCTATTCTTTCTTGCCATGTACCAGAGTTTAAATGGAAGGAAGTGGAACTCTCCACAAGAATGCTATGAAATTCATGTGATGTCACTCAATAGCATTTTCTGTCATTTGGAAAAGCTGTAGGAAATAGGATCATGCCAGACAATCCTGAATTGTTTATCAATTACCTCAATATTCTGCCAAGTAATTATGTTGTGGTGTAGATTACATGTAGATAGGTAGATACAAAGAGAAACTGACAGATAAATCTATACATACGTAGAAAGCCTTTTTACCTTTCTACATTAAAATATTTTTTACAAGTAGCTACCAGAGTTTCCCAACAATATTTACCTTACACTTTGTGGTCGATATGAAATTTGTTTGAACAAATCAAAATCTGCTATCTGCTATGTGCTATATGCTATGTGCTATGTGCTATCTGCTATGTGTGCTATGTTGTTGCTGGTTGGAATATTCTGTAGATGTCGGTTAAGTCTAGTTGATATACGCAGGGTTTTAGTTCTGTGGTTTCTTTGTTCACTTTTTGGTGTGTTGATCTGTCCAAAGGTGATAGTGGAGTGTTAAATTCCCCAGTTATCAATATGATTGAGTCTGTGAATGATTTTCGAGTCAGTAGTGTTCGGTTGGGTCGTCCTGTATTTGGTGTGTAGATATATAGGATGGTTATATCCTCCTGTAGTAGAGATCCCTTTATTAGAATGAAGTAACCTTCTTTGTTTCTTTTTTAATGTTTTTAATTTGAAGTCAATTTTATCTGATACTAGGATTGCAATGCCAGCCTGTTTATAGGGGCCATTGGATTGACAGACTTGATTCCAGCCTTTCACTTTTATGAGATGTTTACTTTTTTTTATTTTTTTGGCCAGTCCTGGGCCTTGGACTCAGGGCCGGAGCACTGTCCCTGGCTTCTTCCCGCTCAAGGCTAGGACTCTGCCACTTGAGCCACAGCGCCGCTTCTGGCCGTTTTCTGTATATGTGGTGCTGGGGAATCGAACCTAGGGCCTCGTGTATCCGAGGCAGGCACTCTTGCCACTAGGCTATATCCGCAGCCCGAGATGTTTACTTTTGCTGGATAGATGTGTGAGCACCGTGAAGACCTCATGCATACCTTACCAGGCTTTGTTGTGTAAATCTTTGACGTTAACAATTATATACAGATACCTTGAATACCTGTACATAATATGAGATTGGTGTTCCTGAAGAATACAATTTTGATATAACAACAAATCCTGCACCCTGTACTCAGTAGTTATGTATTTACTGTTACAATCATATGAGTAACTTTTGTTACTGTATTAGGTTCTTATTGGACTGGCAGGCTTTGTCTTTGATCCCATTTGATTCACTCGGTTTGAGCAGGGATACCCTCTACCCAATAACGTGAGGACAATGGAATCTGGAGTTCCTGTAAGTAAGGAGGGTCAGTTAGCGGCAGTGAAGAGAATAGAGTAAAATATTATGGGGGAGGGTCATGATTTTGGTTTAATTACAGTGACGTGGATATGTGGAGAATAGTAGAATTGGTAGAAAGAAGTAGTTTAAAAAGATAGACAATTCATTTAACAGAGAAGAGTGGAGGTGTTATTCCTAGGAAAGTATTTTTAAAGAAAGAGAATGTGAAGAGGAAAATAAAGAAAAAATAGTGGAAGACAAATGCAGAAAACAGAGAAAATTTATTTTTAAAAAGAAAAAAACCCCAGAAAATCAAACAAGCAAAACAATTTTTTGCTAAAAACAAACAGGTAAAAAAGGAATATAAAAACCAAATGACATTTCAGAAATGGGAAAAAACACAATAAAAGCATAAAAAAAACTTGGAAAAGAAAATGGAGTCTTCCTTGTTTGGATGGGCTTTATAGTCTCCGGTTTCCTTGCGATGGTCAGCAGTATATTTTGCTGCTTGCCACGTTTGACTTGCTTTCAGTTTCTGGGGGTGGATCTACTTTGAACTGCATCCCTTGTTGTTGAGATCCTGGGTCGCTCTGGTTCACACAGCTTGCTAGTGGGATTTCGGTATCCTCTGTGGATAGGGCACATGCACAGTTTTGGGAACCCTGGCCCAATACTCTGCTGTGGGGCCATTGCTTTCACTTTCAATTTAGAAATTTCAACAGTCAAGACGTTGCACCTCTCGCTGAGTCATGGCCAAGGATGACCCTCCTACCTGGGCAGGGGTCTTTCTCCTGGCCAGAGCTAGCTCTCCCTGATTGGTCCCTCTTGCCTTTTTCAAAGATGGCCCATTCATCCTTGCTTTCTGAAGGCCTACTTTTGTTCCAGTCTGGTCTGAAACCTATGACAGTGACAAAGATGGCACTTTGCTAGAGCAATGGTGGAAGGGCTAATCTCCAGATACACCTTCACGGGCACGAGTCAGGATTTCTTTATAGAGGTACTCACACTTTCTTTGCTATTTCAGCCTTTGGGTGCTCAGTCTGCAATCCAGGTCTGTCTGCTGTTGTCTGGAGGATTTTGTCCTGGTTGCTGTTGTGTGCTTTAGGTGCATGGAGTATGGGGAAATGTGTGGGCGCCAGCACTGGCATGTTGGTGCACCACCAACTGGAACAAAAATCTGTGTTTTCAGGCCAGCAAAGTATATTTTTTCTTCCTGGCCAATATCGCTGTACTGTTATAACTTACTTGGGCTGTCTTCTAGGAATAAGATTTTCTCTGGTGGGGCAAAACTGTAATGTCAAAATGTGATTACCTAGGGCTCTGCTGCTACTCTGGCATCTTCTCAGAAGTGAATTGGAAATCCTTCATGATTCTGCTTTGATAAGATTGAAGACGTGGAATAATGTCGATACTCTTGTATTTTCTGAAACTCTGTCCATGGCCAATGTAAGTATATATTTTGGAGGATGCTACACTTGATGCTTAGAAGAATCTGTTTTTGATAGCTGTATGTTGAAAACCTTTGAATAAGTCTGTTACATTCATGTGGAAAATGGATGTACTTCTACACTATCTGTAATCTTATCTGAGTATTTTGGAAACCGTGTATACTGGTATTAGAATTAGGAAATTGAAAGGGAATAACAAAATTGAGAAACACAGGGTAAAAAAAGACAAACAAATAAAAAAGCAATACTTGCAAAACTGTTTGGGTAAAATGCACTGAACACCACAGTGGGGGAATGGGAAGGTGGAGGAGGGAGGAGGGTATGAGGGGCAGGGTAACAAACAGTACAAGAAATGTATACAATGCCTAACGTATGAAACTGTAACCTCCCTGTATATCAGTTTGATAATAAAAATTTGAGAAAAAAAAAGAACCACATCAGCGGTATCAAAATGCCTGATTTCAAGCTCTATTACAAAAGCATTATTAAAAAAATACAACTTTCTATTGCCAAAAAGGTGATGCCTGATGAATACAATATGGCAGAACACCTTCAAAGAAACCAGAGACTTGCAGTCAGCTGATATTTGACCAAGGAATGAGAGACATACAATTGAAAAATTAGCATCTTCAATTATTGGAGATGAGAAAAAAGGATCACCACAGGAAAAAAAAATCAAAGCTGATCCTAGCATAATAGCAGAACTGATGTCAAATCAAAATGGATTAAGATTTCAACATCAAATGTGAATCCTCATAACTATAATAGAACAGAGTAGCAGAGACATCAGGTCTTCCAGGCCTAGGGAGGAACTTCCTGAACAGAGTCTGAGGCACACAAAAGATTGATGAAAGATTGGAAAATGGGAGCACATTAACATAAAAATTTCTTCACAGCTAAGGACATGGTCATGAAAGCAGACAGACAGCCAAACAGCAATGTAACAGACAAATATTATAAAAGGTTAATGTTTCTCACATACAGGGGACACAAGAAACTAATCCCTCCTAAATCCCACAATTCAATCATGAAGTTCGCCATGGATGTGAAAACAGAATTCACAGAAGAAGAAATAAAAATAGTAATGACACACAGAAACATAACAACCATCAATGGAAGTAAATGATATGTAAATAAAAACAACACTGAAATATCATCTTCCCCAAGTCAGAATGAGATATATTCTGAACTCAAGCAACAAGTGCTGGAGTTGACTCCCTGAAAGAGGAAATGTACTGAACTGATGTTGGGAATGTAAACTACTACAACCACTCTTGAAAAGAGTATGGAGTATCTTGAAAAGAACACGCAAGGCATAGCATATGTCCCATTCTGAGCAACAGGATCCAGGATATGACGAGAAAACCTGCACATCCACGTTTATGTTGCACGCTTCAAAAGAGCCAAGAAATTGAAACAAATCCAGTGTTCCAGTATACATGATTGGATCCAAGCAAATGGTATCTCTCTACAAGGGAATCCTACACAATGATTAGAAAACATTTGGAAAAAGATATTCATTGGGACACAAGCCTGGAACATAGAATGGAACATTGGCTGGCTGATATGTGTATGTTAGAAATTAGTAATACAGACATGATAAAGAAAGCAGGTACCAATTCACGGGGAGACAAGGAACGTGCTTGAGAGAAATGTATCCAAATGTGACACACAAACACTAATATTTATGTACATAAATTCAGATGGATATCTATATATTACCAAATCTGCAAGGAATTGTTTTATAGTTAATATTACTAGAGGCTTTAGAGATGAGATTGACAATAGACATTAAGGATATAAGTTTTTGTTTTGGAAAAAATAATGAAAAAGGAAGTTGGTTTGTGCAAGAGTACAATGTGAAGGAAAGAGGTAGAAAAATGAGTAAGGAAATAACAGCTGTGAGAAGAAATTTATGCACATTTTTCTCTCACCTCAATACTCCCTCAAAATTTCCTTGATTCCTTGTTATAAATTTCTTCATCTATCCTTTGTATACATTATTGGTAAAATGAAATTGTGGTTAGCGAGGAACTTAAACTACTATTACCCTAGCAAAAGCACAATAATTTGAAGTAAATATTATCAGTTGATTCTGGAGAATTTTTGAGGCTCTCTTTCTAATTCTGATCTATTAGAAAGAGATAATGTGCCAAATTTGGTATATAACATCGAAGTTTTGAAACAATTGGAACATTTCAACACTAGTATTACAGAATCATGTGAATATTCACATAAATTTCAGATAATAAGGGATGCCATATGATTTGATTAAATCTTTTTTTTCAAACCTACTGATAATCGAGACACAAATGTCCTTGGTCAAACAGGGCTGGTAGTAAACAAATTCTTCTGTTCTCTCTTTTAGGATAGCAAAATCAATTCATAAGACACATATTTGAAATAAAGTTCAAGGACATCAAGAAGACATACACAGCTAATAAGGGAGAAAAGAACATGAATCATACTAGAAAATGGAGAGCATAGTCCCAGTTCTCTGATTTACTATGAACCATATAATCATAACTGAGCCTACTTTCCTGATCTCTTTGTAAAAGTAATGTTTCATGAATTGTCACCACTGAGGAAAAGCGGCCATAATAATGTAGGTACAAAGTTTTGCGATAATAGTTAAAATTTCATAACTAGAATGGTCAACATATTCTAGATAGGTTCCTGTGAACTTTTTGCGTAAAAGTGGATGCTTTTCCAAAGACTGGATCATGGGCAGAACAGAAATGTATAGGAAGAAGGAACTCAGGATCCCAAACTCGACTAGTTGAAAAGTGTGTGAAAACGACTCTCAGGATTCCACTACTGAAACCTCGATTACTTGTACAAAATCATAGATAAACAATGGACAGGAAGAACAAACAGGACTCCCACTTCAGGGTAGAAGGCAGCATTGAGCACTTCCGTTGTCAAATGCGGAAGTGCTTGTGAATGACGTGAGATCATAACCGGAAGTGACCAATATTAGCCACGTCACAATACTAGTGACCCCACACGGGGGAGACAGGAGTTAAAAGTAACTGTTACTACGGAAAGGTCTACGGTGGACCAGCTTACTTCGTTGAGAGGAGAGCCTTCTTCACTAATTTGGTAGGTACAGTTCTCCTTCAGAGACATCTAACCATCATTTCCCTGGTTTCCTTTCCTCAGTCATCAGTCCCCATCTCGTGTGGACTAACTTTTCACTCTTTGATATACACTGTGACATTTCTGGCTACAAAGTTTCTTTGTAATTCCTTTACCGGAAGTCCCATGAGGTAGTCCCTGCTTATTTTTCAAAATACCAAGTATTGTCCAACATATCACATAATCAAAAACGTTATGTCCCTGGAATTGAGAATGTAGCAATTTCCAATGTGGACACATTGGACACATTGGACACATTGGAAGATGTGGACACATCTTCAAATTTACTACCATTACTCTCACTTTTATTTAGGTCTAACAATGATATTTCTATGGGGTTGTACACTTGTTTCATGCCCACAACAAATTTAATGCTGGAAATTACTAATATTTGAAACAGTTATTATCTGTAGCTATGACTCTCAGTATTGCCCAATGTTCCCTCAATTTATAGGTCATGTTCTGTTAGATATAATTACCCATTGATCCCTTGAGCCAGAGTTCAAGTAAGAATACAGGAATATCTAGAAATTATTGTCTAAATTTATATGAGTTCAAACGGGTATTTAACTGTTTGAGACCTGCAAAAGTTGGAAAATTTTGAACTATTTAGTATAGATATCTACCAGTTAGAAAACATTTTCACAAATATGTTGAACACTTGTCATGAATGAAGTCCCTTGAATGTTGGTCTATGACAAAGAAATTAATGATAAAGATTAATATACTTTGTTGACTTCAGTCCTACTGTTACAATTTTGAGATTTCTCCTTATTCCTTTCAAATACAATTGTTGCCTGATTATTTGCCTGCGATTAAACAGGTGATTTACAGCTGGATGAAAATTCATGAGTTTTACCACTAGAATACCTTCTTTCATAGTGTATCTTAGGTTTGCTAATTCAGTCTCAGTCGATGTCATTTTAATCAACAAGACAAGTAATTCATTATTGTCCATGTCCTATTTTTTAATACAGAGCAATTTCCTGTCCCTTGAAATTTTTTTAACAGCACCTGAAACATTTCCACAATTTATAATAATATGCACAATACAAATGGAGTTCTCTAAGTCCTTTCGAGGAATAAATTTTGTTTTTTGCTGTCGAGTATGATTTTGGTTAATAATATGTTGGAGATAAATCTAGGCCCTTTTCAACAGTTAAAACGGATGGGAAAGATTTACATTGGTTTGTTGCATAATTCCGTTGAATTGGTGCTTCCTTAGAAACCCATATGTAAATGTGGCAGGTATGTGAGTCACTGAAAGGGAATCATTTTTCTCAAGTCAGTGTGTATTAAAGACTTGAAATTTGTCAAGGAATTCCTGATTCTGAGTTAAATTGGATACACTATTGGAAATAAGATCTTCCTAGCAATCTATTAAAAATATTTTACCATTGATTTCGTGAGAACATGATTTATTTGTGAGAAATTTATTCATGTCTACCCGAGAAAGTAAGACACACACTGGTGATACTTGTTTTTCTGAAAGCACAAAAAACAAAAAGTCAAAAAACCTTCATTCATATTTGACAATATTAAGAAATACCAGTAGGTATTATAAGCCACTTATTACCCTGTCACTCTAATTAGATTCATGTAGTTTCTCAGGTGTCTTCTCTTAATGTTTAACCTTAGAAAGTATAACGTTCCTTTGGAATGAGTTAAATGCAATGAATTGATTGTTGGCAGCAATTATTATGCTGGGTAAATCAATTATCTATATTCTGCAGTGTATTAATATAAGATAGTTGAACAAACTATGGAAGCAAAACATATCCCTTTTTGACTTGTTCACAGCATAGGAGGAATAAATTGCAATGTGATTAAAAAGCACAGCGAGAAGATGGGACTTTCTCTTCTGGATTTTGGCCAGTAATTATAATACTGTCATATACTGGCGCTAGAGGACATGAAATGATACCCTAAATCCAAAATGAGTTTGATTGTCCAGTCCTTCTAGTTGTGCTCCCATATAGGAGACACCAGATCAAATTAATCCCAGCAAAGCGAACACCTCATTACAGGGGGCTCTTTGCTCCTGGAGGAAGGGATGCGCCTCACCTTTAGTAGAATGCTTTATGTATAAGAAAATTGCATTCCCCCTTTTCTTTTAGCCTTAAGCAGGAACTGTTTATGTTATTTGCATTTTACTTCAACATAACGGTTATTCATAAATGTGCCAATACTTTTGTGGTACTATCTGTCTGTCCAAATTTGCAATTTGATCTCATCATTTTTAGAATGTTCTAAAGTTGTAAGCAGCAACATAATCCTTTGTCGAAATATTGTATAAATGAAGCCAGCAACACATTCTCTAACTTTAATCTCAATATTCACAAAGCACACCTATTTTATACTAAATCTTGGAAATGTAATATTTAAAGATTTCATCCATGCATTTAGCTATACACACACATAGATAGCTAGCTAGCTAGCTAGCTAGATAGCTAGCTAGCGCTAGCTAGCTAGATAATTATAGATATAGATATAGATATAGATGTAGACATAGATATAGATATATACCACCTGTTTTATTCCCAGGAAAAGTCAGGACTCACTACTAGTGCTTCATGTTTGTGATGCCACATAATTAGTTTGTCTTCAATAACTGGAAAAGATAATTTTAAATTCAAAGCATGTCGTGTGAAACGAATCAAGTTTGTGATGAGTTTGATTTACAAATGAATGCTTTTACAGCCTTAAGAATGATTATTCATAAAAAATCTCGCAAATAGGGCTGGGGATATAGCCTAGTGGCAAGAGTGCCTGCCTCGGATACACGAGGGCCCTAGGTTTGATTCCCCAGCACCACATATACAGAAAACGGCCAGAAGCGGCGCTGTGGCTCAAGTGGCAGAGTGCTACCCTTGAGCAAAAAGAAGCCAGGGACAGTGCTCAGGCCCTGAGTCCAAGGCCCAGGACTGGCCAAAAAAAAAAAAAAAAAAAAAAAAATCTCGCAAATAGTTTGTTTTCTAAGCAGCCTAAATTTAATGAAAGTAACCTCAGCTTTCGTTCTCTTTCTCATTTTAAACCTAATTTCAGTTTAATAATTTAAAGACACTCCATCCCTCTTTGAATGAACAAGAAAAGATGCCTTCATGTCCCCTTAGATAAACAGTGTTGAAATGAGTCATAAACTATCTCCTGTTTTTCTTCTGAAAATGCCTGTAATTTGTGGATTAAGAAAATCAGTATTTACAGGATGTGCATCAAAGAACTCAAAAGTTAATGAGTTGAATATCTTCCAAGTTCTTCAATATTCCTTTGTTTCTCCAAAGAATTGATAATGTTTGAGACATCTGGTCTGGAAGTAATTCTTCATTGGTTTTCTGACAGAATTTTTCACCTCACAGGAAGTGCAGATTTTTCCCTGTCTACCAGAATGCAAGAAGGTAAGCATGTTCCCAATGTCCTTTGAAAAGAACACTTCAAATGGTTCCCATCATATTATGTTTAGAATTCTCAGTATGCAAATCTCTGTGGGGGAGATTCAATGGAATGGAGTTCAGAATTGAGACATCCTGATAATTGTACAGGGGAATTTTGAATTCATACTATTGAGACATAAGAATGCAAGTAAATGCCTTGGCCTCAATGCACCTTCCCTGTCAACAGAGGACAGCGTGAATATTGCAAAACAGTAACCGCAAAAAGTCCTTCTATTAATGGAAAAATGTTTCCCAAATTAGGCCTAAGAATTCACAAATGGGAACTGAAATGAATTCGCTTATTATTTCTATGATAATATCAAAAGGCCTAGTTATCATTTTTGTCATCACAGAAGGGAATTTGAAATTAATGCATACGTTGTAATTGGAAGAGAAGGGAAAGAATTACATTTTCTCAAAAATATACCAGATTTGCTTAGATATTTTTCTTTGCAGGTGAATCTCTGGATCCTGAAAGGTTACTGCAATGCCCCTATGATAAGAGTCACAAGATCAGGGCATGCAGATTCCAGTACCATCTGGTGAAATGCAGAAAGGTAGGGTTGCATTTCAAAATGAGGAGTTTGTCATACTTTACTACAAACATGAATTTGAAGCTTGATATTTGACCAAATGTGCTAAATATGTGTCAATGAAATAATAGACTACCTTGGTAGATGCAGTATACACATATTTGTATTTGCTCTTGTAATCTGATCTTTGTGTAGTGCAGATAAGAAATAGCAGTCCAACTTGATTACAGAACTCTAGGATGAGTAGAACATTGCAAGATGTTTTCTGTAGGACAATCATTTCAGTCTGAGTGTAGCGACTTTATACTTGTTTCCTTGTTCACACTTAACTACTCTAAATCAGCAATTGAGTAAAGTTTCTAAAAATTAAGACAGATGCATTGCTTTATGGCAGGACATAATTCCTGAACCATGTTACTTCTAAGTAAACCTAGTGATCCTGAATTGATGATAACGAAGATTTGTCTTGCCTGTTTCGTATATTTTGGTGTATTTTTTGTAATGATACCACGACAGTTATTTTCACATAGAACAACAAATCTTTCAAATGCTAATATAGTTGTGTATCCCAATTCAATTTTCTGTGTTAAAAAACCTAGCTCTGGGCAGAAAACAATCTTCCCTTTGTTATGCTTTTCAAAGGATGCTCACTGATTATATATACACATGTGCACAGAAAGACACATACATATGCATATTCATGCTCATATGTTTTCAAATATTCTTATATCTAAATGTGAATATATACAAATTAGACTGTACATGCACATGGTATCACACACATGCACTAAGACACACAATGAGGGCATTTCCAATTGTGTTTTCGATCAATGTGTCTTACCCATTCATGTAGCATATATTAATGAATGCCTTTTTACTGAATAAGATGTCATGATTCTGAATGTTTTTAGATGCCAAAGTTATGTTTTAAGTATCCAGCATTTTGCTGCTGTGTCAGACCTCCAATCTTGCCATGACTAGTTTAAATCAAAGTACTTTTATGCGAAGAGAGTATGAGATATAGAGGCTGAGAGAATCTTATCCACCTCCAGCCCCTAAAAATTGTAAGAAACAGATTGAAGAAGAGTCGAGGTTGTGCTAGCCAGTCCTCTTGTTCTAGACTGGTGTTAGTACAGCACACAAGCCCAAGGTAAAACCACAAGTCAAGCATAAAAACAGCAACCCTTTCCTTATCCCCCCATAATTTGTACTATTTTTATTTTTTACATCCTGGTGCAAAAGAATCATCCGGACATTGCTGCCAAATTGGCTACTTGTCCCTTCAATGCTCGGCACTTGGTGCCGCGCGATCAACTCAGTAAACATATAGCAACATGTGAAGACCAAAGTTGCATTGAGGATGATGTAGGTAAGCTTGATACACGAAACAGAAATCAGATCTGATTCAGATTCAGTCTGTTACATATTGTGATTCCATTTTCCTTATTTTCCTTCTTGCAGTTACTATGACTTGGTCCCAACCCCAAGAGAAGAAATCTGGAAATACAGGGCATCGCCTTTCCTCTGAGGAAGACTGGGATACAGGTAAAGAGCTTGATGAAATTTTGAGTTAGTGCTGTAACTGAATGCCAGTTTAGCAATAGATGCAAATCATAGTAAACACTTTAGCTCAACATGAAATTTAATGTATGCTAACATAGATAAAGCGATTATGCTCATCCTCATATATGAAGACATGCATTCAGAAATGATTTCTTCAAAGAATATATATAAAAGAGGGTTGTCCATCTATAGTTTAGGACTCTTTCCTTTTCCATGTTTATTATCCACTTAAATCATTGATATATTAGGTCCTTAAGGTGGTTATTATTTCATTATTACCTATGTCTTTCCTTGGCCATGAAAATGTTAGAGAAAATGTAATATATACCCTGGAGACAATATCCATTTTTCTGTTTGCCAGAATCCTTGGAAAACCCTAGCCCAACTTTTGTTTGGAGCAGAGCAGAGTCTTCTAGCCACAACTGGTAAGAAAATGACATTATCACTTTGGCAAAGATCTATTTCTTAGAAATAAGGAAACAATTATGATAGGTGGAAGAGCTGCCTTTCTCTTTTAGGAATAAAAAAACTTCCTCTTTTCAGAGAATTATTCAGA
>NW_025962075.1:0-44061 GCF_023159225.1 Perognathus longimembris pacificus | reverse complement strand
AAAAAAGCTCATTTAGGACCTGCACTTACGAAGGGGGTAGGCAGCTGTATATCAGGGAGTAAACCTTCTGAGAATAAAAACAGCTGGAGCTTGTTAAGGTAATTACACAGGGGAAAGGATAATGTACTGGGAACTCCTCAGAAGAATCTGATTTGTGGTGAGGGGAGAGAGATAAAAGCTCATTTAGGAACGACATGAACATGCTGCGTAGGTAGCTGTTTATCAGTAAATATCTCCACTGAGATTAAGAAAAGCAGTAGCTTAATAAATTAAGTACTTCCTGGTATGGTTACTGTACTGGTAACTCCCCAAAAGAATCTGGGTTGTGGTGAGGGAAGAGAGAAAAAAGCTCATTCAGGACCTGCACTTACGAAGGGGGTAGGCAGCTGTATGTCAGGGAGTAAACCTTCTGAGAATAAAAACAGCTGGAGCTTGTTAAGGTAATTACACAGGGGAAAGGATAATGTACTGGGAACTCCTCAGAAGAATCTGATTTGTGGTGAGGGGAGAGAGATAAAAGCTCATTTAGGAACGACATGAACATGCTGCGTAGGTAGCTGTTTATCAGTAAATATCTCCACTGACATTAAGAAAAGCAGTAGCTTAATAAATTAAGTACTTCCTGGTATGGTTACTGTACTGGTAACTCCCCAAAAGAATCTGGATTGTGGTGAGGGAACAGAGCAAAAAGCTCATTCAGGACCTGCACTTACGAAGGGGGTAGGCAGCTGTATATCAGGGAGTAAACCTTCTGAGAATAAAAACAGCTGGAGCTTGTTAAGGTAATTACACAGGGGAAAGGATAATGTACTGGGAACTCCTCAGAAGAATCTGATTTGTGGTGAGGGGAGAGAGATAAAAGCTCATTTAGGAACGACATGAACATGCTGCGTAGGTAGCTGTTTATCAGTAAATATCTCCACTGAGATTAAGAAAAGCAGTAGCTTAATAAATTAAGTACTTCCTGGTATGGTTACTGTACTGGTAACTCCCAAAAGAATCTGGATTGTGGTGAGGGAACAGAGAAAAAAGCTCATTCAGGACCTGCACTTACGAAGGGGTAGGCAGCTGTATATCAGGGAGTAAACCTTCTGAGAATAAAAACAGCTGGAGCTTGTTAAGGTAATTACACAGGGGAAAGGATAATGTACTGGGAACTCCTCAGAAGAATCTGATTTGTGGTGAGGGGAGAGAGATAAAAGCTCATTTAGGAACGACATGAACATGCTGCGTAGGTAGCTGTTTATCAGTAAATATCTCCACTGAGATTAAGAAAAGCAGTAGCTTAATAAATTAAGTACTTCCTGGTATGGTTACTGTACTGGTAACTCCCCAAAAGAATCTGGATTGTGGTGAGGGAACAGAGAAAAAAGCTCATTCAGGACCTGCACTTACGAAGGGGGTAGGCAGCTGTATATCAGGGAGTAAACCTTCTGAGAATAAAAACAGCTGGAGCTTGTTAAGGTAATTACACAGGGGAAAGGATAATGTACTGGGAACTCCTCAGAAGAATCTGATTTGTGGTGAGGGGAGAGAGATAAAAGCTCATTTAGGAAAGACATGAACATGCTGCGTAGGTAGCTGTTTATCAGTAAATATCTCCACTGAGATTAAGAAAAGCAGTAGCTTAATAAATTAAGTACTTCCTGGTATGGTTACTGTACTGGTAACTCCCCAAAAGAATCTGGATTGTGGTGAGGGAACAGAGAAAAAAGCTCATTCAGGACCTGCACTTACGAAGGGGGTAGGCAGCTGTATATCAGGGAGTAAACCTTCTGAGAATAAAAACAGCTGGAGCTTGTTAAGGTAATTACACAGGGGAAAGGATAATGTACTGGGAACTCCTCAGAAGAATCTGATTTGTGGTGAGGGGAGAGAGATAAAAGCTCATTTAGGAACGACATGAACATGCTGCGTAGGTAGCTGTTTATCAGTAAATATCTCCACTGAGATTAAGAAAAGCAGTAGCTTAATAAATTAAGTACTTCCTGGTATGGTTACTGTACTGGTAACTCCCCAAAAGAATCTGGATTGTGGTGAGGGAACAGAGAAAAAAGCTCATTCAGGACCTGCACTTACGAAGGGGGTAGGCAGCTGTATATCAGGGAGTAAACCTTCTGAGAATAAAAACAGCTGGAGCTTGTTAAGGTAATTACACAGGGGAAAGGATAATGTACTGGGAACTCCTCAGAAGAATCTGATTTGTGGTGAGGGGAGAGAGATAAAAGCTCATTTAGGAACGACATGAACATGCTGCGTAGGTAGCTGTTTATCAGTAAATATCTCCACTGAGATTAAGAAAAGCAGTAGCTTAATAAATTAAGTACTTCCTGGTATGGTTACTGTACTGGTAACTCCCCAAAAGAATCTGGATTGTGGTGAGGGAACAGAGAAAAAAGCTCATTCAGGACCTGCACTTACGAAGGGGGTAGGCAGCTGTATATCAGGGAGTAAACCTTCTGAGAATAAAAACAGCTGGAGCTTGTTAAGGTAATTACACAGGGGAAAGGATAATGTACTGGGAACTCCTCAGAAGAATCTGATTTGTGGTGAGGGGAGAGAGATAAAAGCTCATTTAGGAACGACATGAACATGCTGCGTAGGTAGCTGTTTATCAGTAAATATCTCCACTGAGATAAAGAAAAGCAGTAGCTTAATAAATTAAGTACTTCCTGGTATGGTTACTGTACTGGTAACTCCCCAAAAGAATCTGGATTGTGGTGAGGGAACAGAGCAAAAAGCTCATTCAGGACCTGCACTTACGAAGGGGGTAGGCAGCTGTATATCAGGGAGTAAACCTTCTGAGAATAAAAACAGCTGGAGCTTGTTAAGGTAATTACACAGGGGAAAGGATAATGTACTGGGAACTCCTCAGAAGAATCTGATTTGTGGTGAGGGGAGCGAGATAAAAGCTCATTTAGGAACGACATGAACATGCTGCGTAGGTAGCTGTTTATCAGTAAATATCTCCACTGAGATTAAGAAAAGCAGTAGCTTAATAAATTAAGTACTTCCTGGTATGGTTACTGTACTGGTAACTCCCAAAAGAATCTGGATTGTGGTGAGGGAACAGAGAAAAAGGCTCATTCAGGACCTGCACTTACGAAGGGGGTAGGCAGCTGTATATCAGGGAGTAAACCTTCTGAGAATAAAAACAGCTGGAGCTTGTTAAGGTAATTACACAGGGGAAAGGATAATGTACTGGGAACTCCTCAGAAGAATCTGATTTGTGGTGAGGGGAGAGAGATAAAAGCTCATTTAGGAACGACATGAACATGCTGCGTAGGTAGCTGTTTATCAGTAAATATCTCCACTGAGATTAAGAAAAGCAGTAGCTTAATAAATTAAGTACTTCCTGGTATGGTTACTGTACTGGTAACTCCCCAAAAGAATCTGGATTGTGGTGAGGGAACAGAGCAAAAAGCTCATTCAGGACCTGCACTTACGAAGGGGGTAGGCAGCTGTATATCAGGGAGTAAACCTTCTGAGAATAAAAACAGCTGGAGCTTGTTAAGGTAATTACACAGGTGAAAGGATAATGTACTGGGAACTCCTCAGAAGAATCTGATTTGTGGTGAGGGGAGAGAGATAAAAGCTCATTTAGGAACGACATGAACATGCTGCGTAGGTAGCTGTTTATCAGTAAATATCTCCACTGAGATTAAGAAAAGCAGTAGCTTAATAAATTAAGTACTTCCTGGTATGGTTACTGTACTGGTAACTCCCCAAAAGAATCTGGATTGTGGTGAGGGAACAGAGAAAAAAGCTCATTCAGGACCTGCACTTACGAAGGGGGTAGGCAGCTGTATATCAGGGAGTAAACCTTCTGAGAATAAAACAGCTGGAGCTTGTTAAGGTAATTACACAGGGGAAAGGATAATGTACTGGGAACTCCTCAGAAGAATCTGATTTGTGGTGAGGGGAGAGAGATAAAAGCTCATTTAGGAACGACATGAACATGCTGCGTAGGTAGCTGTTTATCAGTAAATATCTCCACTGAGATTAAGAAAAGCAGTAGCTTAATAAATTAAGTACTTCCTGGTATGGTTACTGTACTGGTAACTCCCCAAAAGAATCTGGATTGTGGTGAGGGAACAGAGAAAAAAGCTCATTCAGGACCTGCACTTACGAAGGGGGTAGGCAGCTGTATATCAGGGAGTAAACCTTCTGAGAATAAAAACAGCTGGAGCTTGTTAAGGTAATTACACAGGGGAAAGGATAATGTACTGGGAACTCCTCAGAAGAATCTGATTTGTGGTGAGGGGAGAGAGATAAAAGCTCATTTAGGAACGACATGAACATGCTGCGTAGGTAGCTGTTTATCAGTAAATATCTCCACTGAGATTAAGAAAAGCAGTAGCTTAATAAATTAAGTACTTCCTGGTATGGTTACTGTACTGGTAACTCCCCAAAAGAATCTGGATTGTGGTGAGGGAACAGAGAAAAAAGCTCATTCAGGACCTGCACTTACGAAGGGGGTAGGCAGCTGTATATCAGGGAGTAAACCTTCTGAGAATAAAAACAGCTGGAGCTTGTTAAGGTAATTACACAGGGGAAAGGATAATGTACTGGGAACTCCTCAGAAGAATCTGATTTGTGGTGAGGGGAGAGAGATAAAAGCTCATTTAGGAACGACATGAACATGCTGCGTAGGTAGCTGTTTATCAGTAAATATCTCCACTGAGATTAAGAAAAGCAGTAGCTTAATAAATTAAGTACTTCCTGGTTTGGTTACTGTACTGGTAACTCCCCAAAAGAATCTGGATTGTGGTGAGGGAACAGAGAAAAAAGCTCATTCAGGACCTGCACTTACGAAGGGGGTAGGCAGCTGTATATCAGGGAGTAAACCTTCTGAGAATAAAAACAGCTGGAGCTTGTTAAGGTAATTACACAGGGGAAAGGATAATGTACTGGGAACTCCTCAGAAGAATCTGATTTGTGGTGAGGGGAGAGAGATAAAAGCTCATTTAGGAACGACATGAACATGCTGCGTAGGTAGCTGTTTATCAGTAAATATCTCCACTGAGATTAAGAAAAGCAGTAGCTTAATAAATTAAGTACTTCCTGGTATGGTTACTGTACTGGTAACTCCCCAAAAGAATCTGGATTGTGGTGAGGGAACAGAGAAAAAAGCTCATTCAGGACCTGCACTTACGAAGGGGGTAGGCAGCTGTATATCAGGGAGTACACCTTCTGAGAATAAAAACAGCTGGAGCTTGTTAAGGTAATTACACAGGGGAAAGGATAATGTACTGGGAACTCCTCAGAAGAATCTGATTTGTGGTGAGGGGAGAGAGATAAAAGCTCATTTAGGAACGACATGAACATGCTGCGTAGGTAGCTGTTTATCAGTAAATATCTCCACTGAGATTAAGAAAAGCAGTAGCTTAATAAATTAAGTACTTCCTGGTATGGTTACTGTACTGGTAACTCCCCAAAAGAATCTGGATTGTGGTGAGGGAACAGAGCAAAAAGCTCATTCAGGACCTGCACTTACGAAGGGGGTAGGCAGCTGTATATCAGGGAGTAAACCTTCTGAGAATAAAAACAGCTGGAGCTTGTTAAGGTAATTACACAGGGGAAAGGATAATGTACTGGGAACTCCTCAGAAGAATCTGATTTGTGGTGAGGGGAGAGAGATAAAAGCTCATTTAGGAACGACATGAACATGCTGCGTAGGTAGCTGTTTATCAGTAAATATCTCCACTGAGATTAAGAAAAGCAGTAGCTTAATAAATTAAGTACTTCCTGGTATGGTTACTGTACTGGTAACTCCCCAAAAGAATCTGGATTGTGGTGAGGGAACAGAGAAAAAGGCTCATTCAAGACCTGCACTTACGAAGGGGGTAGGCAGCTGTATATCAGGGAGTAAACCTTCTGAGAATAAAAACAGCTGGAGCTTGTTAAGGTAATTACACAGGGGAAAGGATAATGTACTGGGAACTCCTCAGAAGAATCTGATTTGTGGTGAGGGGAGAGAGATAAAAGCTCATTTAGGAACGACATGAACATGCTGCGTAGGTAGCTGTTTATCAGTAAATATCTCCTCTGAGATTAAGAAAAGCAGTAGCTTAATAAATTAAGTACTTCCTGGTATGGTTACTGTACTGGTAACTCCCCAAAAGAATCTGGATTGTGGTGAGGGAACAGAGAAAAAAGCTCATTCAGGACCTGCACTTACGAAGGGGGTAGGCAGCTGTATATCAGGGAGTAAACCTTCTGAGAATAAAAACAGCTGGAGCTTGTTAAGGTAATTACACAGGGGAAAGGATAATGTACTGGGAACTCCTCAGAAGAATCTGATTTGTGGTGAGGGGAGAGAGATAAAAGCTCATTTAGGAACGACATGAACATGCTGCGTAGGTAGCTGTTTATCAGTAAATATCTCCACTGAGATTAAGAAAAGCAGTAGCTTAATAAATTAAGTACTTCCTGGTATGGTTACTGTACTGGTAACTCCCCAAAAGAATCTGGATTGTGGTGAGGGAACAGAGCAAAAAGCTCATTCAGGACCTGCACTTACGAAGGGGGTAGGCAGCTGTATATCAGGGAGTAAACCTTCTGAGAATAAAAACAGCTGGAGCTTGTTAAGGTAATTACACAGGGGAAAGGATAATGTACTGGGAACTCCTCAGAAGAATCTGATTTGTGGTGAGGGGAGAGAGATAAAAGCTCATTTAGGAACGACATGAACATGCTGCGTAGGTAGCTGTTTATCAGTAAATATCTCCACTGAGATTAAGAAAAGCAGTAGCTTAATAAATTAAGTACTTCCTGGTATGGTTACTGTACTGGTAACTCCCCAAAAGAATCTGGATTGTGGTGAGGGAACAGAGAAAAAGGCTCATTCAGGACCTGCACTTACGAAGGGGGTAGGCAGCTGTATATCAGGGAGTAAACCTTCTGAGAATAAAAACAGCTGGAGCTTGTTAAGGTAATTACACAGGGGAAAGGATAATGTACTGGGAACTCCTCAGAAGAATCTGATTTGTGGTGAGGGGAGAGAGATAAAAGCTCATTTAGGAACGACATGAACATGCTGCGTAGGTAGCTGTTTATCAGTAAATATCTCCTCTGAGATTAAGAAAAGCAGTAGCTTAATAAATTAAGTACTTCCTGGTATGGTTACTGTACTGGTAACTCCCCAAAAGAATCTGGATTGTGGTGAGGGAACAGAGCAAAAAGCTCATTCAGGACCTGCACTTACGAAGGGGGTAGGCAGCTGTATATCAGGGAGTAAACCTTCTGAGAATAAAAACAGCTGGAGCTTGTTAAGGTAATTACACAGGTGAAAGGATAATGTACTGGGAACTCCTCAGAAGAATCTGATTTGTGGTGAGGGGAGAGAGATAAAAGCTCATTTAGGAACGACATGAACATGCTGCGTAGGTAGCTGTTTATCAGTAAATATCTCCACTGAGATTAAGAAAAGCAGTAGCTTAATAAATTAAGTACTTCCTGGTATGGTTACTGTACTGGTAACTCCCCAAAAGAATCTGGATTGTGGTGAGGGAACAGAGAAAAAAGCTCATTCAGGACCTGCACTTACGAAGGGGGTAGGCAGCTGTATATCAGGGAGTAAACCTTCTGAGAATAAAAACAGCTGGAGCTTGTTAAGGTAATTACACAGGGGAAAGGATAATGTACTGGGAACTCCTCAGAAGAATCTGATTTGTGGTGAGGGGAGAGAGATAAAAGCTCATTTAGGAACGACATGAACATGCTGCGTAGGTAGCTGTTTATCAGTAAATATCTCCACTGAGATTAAGAAAAGCAGTAGCTTAATAAATTAAGTACTTCCTGGTATGGTTACTGTACTGGTAACTCCCCAAAAGAATCTGGATTGTGGTGAGGGAACAGAGAAAAAAGCTCATTCAGGACCTGCACTTACGAAGGGGGTAGGCAGCTGTATATCAGGGAGTAAACCTTCTGAGAATAAAAACAGCTGGAGCTTGTTAAGGTAATTACACAGGGGAAAGGATAATGTACTGGGAACTCCTCAGAAGAATCTGATTTGTGGTGAGGGGAGAGAGATAAAAGCTCATTTAGGAACGACATGAACATGCTGCGTAGGTAGCTGTTTATCAGTAAATATCTCCACTGAGATTAAGAAAAGCAGTAGCTTAATAAATTAAGTACTTCCTGGTATGGTTACTGTACTGGTAACTCCCCAAAAGAATCTGGATTGTGGTGAGGGAACAGAGAAAAAAGCTCATTCAGGACCTGCACTTACGAAGGGGGTAGGCAGCTGTATATCAGGGAGTAAACCTTCTGAGAATAAAAACAGCTGGAGCTTGTTAAGGTAATTACACAGGGGAAAGGATAATGTACTGGGAACTCCTCAGAAGAATCTGATTTGTGGTGAGGGGAGAGAGATAAAAGCTCATTTAGGAACGACATGAACATGCTGCGTAGGTAGCTGTTTATCAGTAAATATCTCCACTGAGATTAAGAAAAGCAGTAGCTTAATAAATTAAGTACTTCCTGGTTTGGTTACTGTACTGGTAACTCCCCAAAAGAATCTGGATTGTGGTGAGGGAACAGAGAAAAAAGCTCATTCAGGACCTGCACTTACGAAGGGGGTAGGCAGCTGTATATCAGGGAGTAAACCTTCTGAGAATAAAAACAGCTGGAGCTTGTTAAGGTAATTACACAGGGGAAAGGATAATGTACTGGGAACTCCTCAGAAGAATCTGATTTGTGGTGAGGGGAGAGAGATAAAAGCTCATTTAGGAACGACATGAACATGCTGCGTAGGTAGCTGTTTATCAGTAAATATCTCCACTGAGATTAAGAAAAGCAGTAGCTTAATAAATTAAGTACTTCCTGGTATGGTTACTGTACTGGTAACTCCCCAAAAGAATCTGGATTGTGGTGAGGGAACAGAGAAAAAAGCTCATTCAGGACCTGCACTTACGAAGGGGGTAGGCAGCTGTATATCAGGGAGTACACCTTCTGAGAATAAAAACAGCTGGAGCTTGTTAAGGTAATTACACAGGGGAAAGGATAATGTACTGGGAACTCCTCAGAAGAATCTGATTTGTGGTGAGGGGAGAGAGATAAAAGCTCATTTAGGAACGACATGAACATGCTGCGTAGGTAGCTGTTTATCAGTAAATATCTCCACTGAGATTAAGAAAAGCAGTAGCTTAATAAATTAAGTACTTCCTGGTATGGTTACTGTACTGGTAACTCCCCAAAAGAATCTGGATTGTGGTGAGGGAACAGATAAAAAAGCTCATTCAGGACCTGCACTTACGAAGGGGGTAGGCAGCTGTATATCAGGGAGTAAACCTTCTGAGAATAAAAACAGCTGGAGCTTGTTAAGGTAATTACACAGGGGAAAGGATAATGTACTGGGAACTCCTCAGAAGAATCTGATTTGTGGTGAGGGGAGAGAGATAAAAGCTCATTTAGGAACGACATGAACATGCTGCGTAGGTAGCTGTTTATCAGTAAATATCTCCACTGAGATTAAGAAAAGCAGTAGCTTAATAAATTAAGTACTTCCTGGTATGGTTACTGTACTGGTAACTCCCCAAAAGAATCTGGATTGTGGTGAGGGAACAGAGAAATAAGCTCATTCAGGACCTGCACTTACGAAGGGGGTAGGCAGCTGTATATCAGGGAGTAAACCTTCCGAGAATACAAACAGCTGGAGCTTGTTAAGGTAATTACACAGGGGAAAGGATAATGTACTGGGAACTCCTCAGAAGAATCTGATTTGTGGTGAGGGGAGAGAGATAAAAGCTCATTTAGGAACGACATGAACATGCTGCGTAGGTAGCTGTTTATCAGTAAATATCTCCACTGAGATTAAGAAAAGCAGTAGCTTAATAAATTAAGTACTTCCTGGTATGGTTACTGTACTGGTAACTCCCCAAAAGAATCTGGATTGTGGTGAGGGAACAGAGGAAAAAGCTCATTCAGGACCTGCACTTACGAAGGGGGTAGGCAGCTGTATATCAGGGAGTAAACCTTCTGAGAATAAAAACAGCTGGAGCTTGTTAAGGTAATTACACAGGGGAAAGGATAATGTACTGGGAACTCCTCAGAAGAATCTGATTTGTGGTGAGGGGAGAGAGATAAAAGCTCATTTAGGAACGACATGAACATGCTGCGTAGGTAGCTGTTTATCAGTAAATATCTCCACTGAGATTAAGAAAAGCAGTAGCTTAATAAATTAAGTACTTCCTGGTATGGTTACTGTACTGGTAACTCCCCAAAAGAATCTGGATTGTGGTGAGGGAACAGAGAAAAAAGCTCATTCAGGACCTGCACTTACGAAGGGGGTAGGCAGCTGTATATCAGGGAGTAAACCTTCTGAGAATAAAAACAGCTGGAGCTTGTTAAGGTAATTACACAGGGGAAAGGATAATGTACTGGGAACTCCTCAGAAGAATCTGATTTGTGGTGAGGGGAGAGAGATAAAAGCTCATTTAGGAACGACATGAACATGCTGCGTAGGTAGCTGTTTATCAGTAAATATCTCCACTGAGATTAAGAAAAGCAGTAGCTTAATAAATTAAGTACTTCCTGGTATGGTTAATGTACTGGTAACTCCCCAAAAGAATCTGGATTGTGGTGAGGGAACAGAGAAAAAAGCTCATTCAGGACCTGCACTTACGAAGGGGGTAGGCAGCTGTATATCAGGGAGTAAACCTTCTGAGAATAAAAACAGCTGGAGCTTGTTAAGGTAATTACACAGGGGAAAGGATAATGTACTGGGAACTCCTCAGAAGAATCTGATTTGTGGTGAGGGGAGAGAGATAAAAGCTCATTTAGGAACGACATGAACATGCTGCGTAGGTAGCTGTTTATCAGTAAATATCTCCACTGAGATTAAGAAAAGCAGTAGCTTAATAAATTAAGTACTTCCTGGTATGGTTACTGTACTGGTAACTCCCCAAAAGAATCTGGATTGTGGTGAAGGAACAGAGAAAAAAGCTCATTCAGGACCTGCACTTACGAAGGGGGTAGGCAGCTGTATATCAGGGAGTAAACCTTCTGAGAATAAAAACAGCTGGAGCTTGTTAAGGTAATTACACAGGGGAAAGGATAATGTACTGGGAACTCCTCAGAAGAATCTGATTTGTGGTGAGGTTAGAGAGATAAAAGCTCATTTAGGAACGACATGAACATGCTGCGTAGGTAGCTGTTTATCAGTAAATATCTCCACTGAGATTAAGAAAAGCAGTAGCTTAATAAATTAAGTACTTCCTGGTATGGTTACTGTACTGGTAACTCCCCAAAAGAATCTGGATTGTGGTGAGGGAACAGAGAAAAAAGCTCATTCAGGACCTGCACTTACGAAGGGGGTAGGCAGCTGTATATCAGGGAGTAAACCTTCTGAGAATAAAAACAGCTGGAGCTTGTTAAGGTAATTACACAGGGGAAAGGATAATGTACTGGGAACTCCTCAGAAGAATCTGATTTGTGGTGAGGGGAGAGAGATAAAAGCTCATTTAGGAACGACATGAACATGCTGCGTAGGTAGCTGTTTATCAGTAAATATCTCCACTGAGATTAAGAAAAGCAGTAGCTTAATAAATTAAGTACTTCCTGGTATGGTTAATGTACTGGTAACTCCCCAAAAGAATCTGGATTGTGGTGAGGGAACAGAGAAAAAAGCTCATTCAGGACCTGCACTTACGAAGGGGGTAGGCAGCTGTATATCAGGGAGTAAACCTTCTGAGAATAAAAACAGCTGGAGCTTGTTAAGGTAATTACACAGGGGAAAGGATAATGTACTGGGAACTCCTCAGAAGAATCTGATTTGTGGTGAGGGGAGAGAGATAAAAGCTCATTTAGGAACGACATGAACATGCTGCGTAGGTAGCTGTTTATCAGTAAATATCTCCACTGAGATTAAGAAAAGCAGTAGCTTAATAAATTAAGTACTTCCTGGTATGGTTACTGTACTGGTAACTCCCCAAAAGAATCTGGATTGTGGTGAGGGAACAGAGAAAAAAGCTCATTCAGGACCTGCACTTACGAAGGGGGTAGGCAGCTGTATATCAGGGAGTAAACCTTCTGAGAATAAAAACAGCTGGAGCTTGTTAAGGTAATTACACAGGGGAAAGGATAATGTACTGGGAACTCCTCAGAAGAATCTGATTTGTGGTGAGGTTAGAGAGATAAAAGCTCATTTAGGAACGACATGAACATGCTGCGTAGGTAGCTGTTTATCAGTAAATATCTCCACTGAGATTAAGAAAAGCAGTAGCTTAATAAATTAAGTACTTCCTGGTATGGTTACTGTACTGGTAACTCCCCAAAAGAATCTGGATTGTGGTGAGGGAACAGAGAAAAAAGCTCATTCAGGACCTGCACTTACGAAGGGGGTAGGCAGCTGTATATCAGGGAGTAAACCTTCTGAGAATAAAAACAGCTGGAGCTTGTTAAGGTAATTACACAGGGGAAAGGATAATGTACTGGGAACTCCTCAGAAGAATCTGATTTGTGGTGAGGGGAGAGAGATAAAAGCTCATTTAGGAACGACATGAACATGCTGCGTAGGTAGCTGTTTATCAGTAAATATCTCCACTGACATTAAGAAAAGCAGTAGCTTAATAAATTAAGTACTTCCTGGTATGGTTACTGTACTGGTAACTCCCCAAAAGAATCTGGATTGTGGTGAGGGAACAGAGAAAAAAGCTCATTCAGGACCTGCACTTACGAAGGGGGTAGGCAGCTGTATATCAGGGAGTAAACCTTCTGAGAATAAAAACAGCTGGAGCTTGTTAAGGTAATTACACAGGGGAAAGGATAATGTACTGGGAACTCCTCAGAAGAATCTGATTTGTGGTGAGGGGAGAGAGATAAAAGCTCATTTAGGAACGACATGAACATGCTGCGTAGGTAGCTGTTTATCAGTAAATATCTCCACTGAGATTAAGAAAAGCAGTAGCTTAATAAATTAAGTACTTCCTGGTATGGTTACTGTACTGGTAACTCCCCAAAAGAATCTGGATTGTGGTGAGGGAACAGAGAAAAAAGCTCATTCAGGACCTGCACTTACGAAGGGGGTAGGCAGCTGTATATCAGGGAGTAAACCTTCTGAGAATAAAAACAGCTGGAGCTTGTTAAGGTAATTACACAGGGGAAAGGATAATGTACTGGGAACTCCTCAGAAGAATCTGATTTGTGGTGAGGGGAGAGAGATAAAAGCTCATTTAGGAACGACATGAACATGCTGCGTAGGTAGCTGTTTATCAGTAAATATCTCCACTGAGATTAAGAAAAGCAGTAGCTTAATAAATTAAGTACTTCCTGGTATGGTTACTGTACTGGTAACTCCCCAAAAGAATCTGGATTGTGGTGAGGGAACAGAGAAAAAAGCTCATTCAGGACCTGCACTTACGAAGGGGGTAGGCAGCTGTATATCAGGGAGTAAACCTTCTGAGAATAAAAACAGCTGGAGCTTGTTAAGGTAATTACACAGGGGAAAGGATAATGTACTGGGAACTCCTCAGAAGAATCTGATTTGTGGTGAGGGGAGAGAGATAAAAGCTCATTTAGGAACGACATGAACATGCTGCGTAGGTAGCTGTTTATCAGTAAATATCTCCACTGAGATTAAGAAAAGCAGTAGCTTAATAAATTAAGTACTTCCTGGTATGGTTACTGTACTGGTAACTCCCCAAAAGAATCTGGATTGTGGTGAGGGAACAGAGAAAAAAGCTCATTCAGGACCTGCACTTACGAAGGGGGTAGGCAGCTGTATATCAGGGAGTAAACCTTCTGAGAATAAAAACAGCTGGAGCTTGTTAAGGTAATTACACAGGGGAAAGGATAATGTACTGGGAACTCCTCAGAAGAATCTGATTTGTGGTGAGGGGAGAGAGATAATAGCTCATTTAGGAACGACATGAACATGCTGCGTAGGTAGCTGTTTATCAGTAAATATCTCCAGTGAGA
Organism: Perognathus longimembris pacificus; assembly: GCF_023159225.1. NCBI lineage: Eukaryota > Metazoa > Chordata > Mammalia > Rodentia > Heteromyidae > Perognathus > Perognathus longimembris. The sequence continues at coordinate 30,141 of NW_025962075.1, read as the reverse complement.
TTAAGAAAAGCAGTAGCTTAATAAATTAAGTACTTCCTGGTATGGTTACTGTACTGGTAACTCCCCAAAAGAATCTGGATTGTGGTGAGGGAACAGAGAAAAAAGCTCATTCAGGACCTGCACTTACGAAGGGGGTAGGCAGCTGTATATCAGGGAGTAAACCTTCTGAGAATAAAAACAGCTGGAGCTTGTTAAGGTAATTACACAGGGGAAAGGATAATGTACTGGGAACTCCTCAGAAGAATCTGATTTGTGGTGAGGGGAGAGAGATAAAAGCTCATTTAGGAACGACATGAACATGCTGCGTAGGTAGCTGTTTATCAGTAAATATCTCCACTGAGATTAAGAAAAGCAGTAGCTTAATAAATTAAGTACTTCCTGGTATGGTTACTGTACTGGTAACTCCCCAAAAGAATCTGGATTGTGGTGAGGGAACAGAGAAAAAAGCTCATTCAGGACCTGCACTTACGAAGGGGGTAGGCAGCTGTATATCAGGGAGTAAACCTTCTGAGAATAAAAACAGCTGGAGCTTGTTAAGGTAATTACACAGGGGAAAGGATAATGTACTGGGAACTCCTCAGAAGAATCTGATTTGTGGTGAGGGGAGAGAGATAAAAGCTCATTTAGGAACGACATGAACATGCTGCGTAGGTAGCTGTTTATCAGTAAATATCTCCACTGAGATTAAGAAAAGCAGTAGCTTAATAAATTAAGTACTTCCTGGTATGGTTACTGTACTGGTAACTCCCCAAAAGAATCTGGATTGTGGTGAGGGAACAGAGAAAAAAGCTCATTCAGGACCTGCACTTACGAAGGGGGTAGGCAGCTGTATATCAGGGAGTAAACCTTCTGAGAATAAAAACAGCTGGAGCTTGTTAAGGTAATTACACAGGGGAAAGGATAATGTACTGGGAACTCCTCAGAAGAATCTGATTTGTGGTGAGGGGAGAGAGATAAAAGCTCATTTAGGAACGACATGAACATGCTGCGTAGGTAGCTGTTTATCAGTAAATATCTCCACTGACATTAAGAAAAGCAGTAGCTTAATAAATTAAGTACTTCCAGGTATGGTTACTGTACTGGTAACTCCCCAAAAGAATCTGGATTGTGGTGAGGGAACAGAGAAAAAAGCTCATTCAGGACCTGCACTTACGAAGGGGGTAGGCAGCTGTATATCAGGGAGTAAACCTTCTGAGAATAAAAACAGCTGGAGCTTGTTAAGGTAATTACACAGGGGAAAGGATAATGTACTGGGAACTCCTCAGAAGAATCTGATTTGTGGTGAGGGGAGAGAGATAAAAGCTCATTTAGGAACGACATGAACATGCTGCGTAGGTAGCTGTTTATCAGTAAATATCTCCACTGAGATTAAGAAAAGCAGTAGCTTAATAAATTAAGTACTTCCTGGTATGGTTACTGTACTGGTAACTCCCCAAAAGAATCTGGATTGTGGTGAGGGAACAGAGAAAAAAGCTCATTTAGGACCTGCACTTACGAATGGGGTAGGCAGCTGTATATCAGGGAGTAAACCTTCTGAGAATAAAAACAGCTGGAGCTTGTTAAGGTAATTACACAGGGGAAAGGATAATGTACTGGGAACCCCTCAGAAGAATCTGATTTGTGGTGAGGGGAGAGAGATAAAAGCTCATTTAGGAACGACATGAACATGCTGCGTAGGTAGCTGTTTATCAGTAAATATCTCCACTGAGATTAAGAAAAGCAGTAGCTTAATAAATTAAGTACTTCCTGGTATGGTTACTGTACTGGTAACTCCCCAAAAGAATCTGGATTGTGGTGAGGGAACAGAGAAAAAAGCTCATTCAGGACCTGCACTTACGAAGGGGGTAGGCAGCTGTATATCAGGGAGTAAACCTTCTGAGAATAAAAACAGCTGGAGCTTGTTAAGGTAATTACACAGGGGAAAGGATAATGTACTGGGAACTCCTCAGAAGAATCTGATTTGTGGTGAGGGGAGAGAGATAAAAGCTCATTTAGGAACGACATGAACATGCTGCGTAGGTAGCTGTTTATCAGTAAATATCTCCACTGAGATTAAGAAAAGCAGTAGCTTAATAAATTAAGTACTTCCTGGTATGGTTACTGTACTGGTAACTCCCCAAAAGAATCTGGATTGTGGTGAGGGAACAGAGAAAAAAGCTCATTCAGGACCTGCACTTACGAAGGGGGTAGGCAGCTGTATATCAGGGAGTAAACCTTCTGAGAATAAAAACAGCTGGAGCTTGTTAAGGTAATTACACAGGGGAAAGGATAATGTACTGGGAACTCCTCAGAAGAATCTGATTTGTGGTGAGGGGAGAGAGATAAAAGCTCATTTAGGAACGACATGAACATGCTGCGTATGTAGCTGTTTATCAGTAAATATCTCCACTGAGATTAAGAAAAGCAGTAGCTTAATAAATTAAGTACTTCCTGGTATGGTTACTGTACTGGTAACTCCCCAAAAGAATCTGGATTGTGGTGAGGGAACAGAGAAAAAAGCTCATTCAGGACCTGCACTTACGAAGGGGGTAGGCAGCTGTATATCAGGGACTAAACCTTCTGAGAATAAAAACAGCTGGAGCTTGTTAAGGTAATTACACAGGGGAAAGGATAATGTACTGGGAACTCCTCAGAAGAATCTGATTTGTGGTGAGGGGAGAGAGATAAAAGCTCATTTAGGAACGACATGAACATGCTGCGTAGGTAGCTGTTTATCAGTAAATATCTCCACTGAGATTAAGAAAAGCAGTAGCTTAATAAATTAAGTACTTCCAGGTATGGTTACTGTACTGGTAACTACCCAAAAGAATCTGGATTGTGGGGAGGGAACAGAGAAAAAAGCTCATTCAGGACCTGCACTTACGAAGGGGGTAGGCAGCTGTATATCAGGGAGTAAACCTTCTGAGAATAAAAACAGCTGGAGCTTGTTAAGGTAATTACACAGGGGAAAGGATAATGTACTGGGAACTCCTCAGAAGAATCTGATTTGTGGTGAGGGGAGAGAGATAAAAGCTCATTTAGGAACGACATGAACATGCTGCGTAGGTAGCTGTTTATCAGTAAATATCTCCACTGAGATTAAGAAAAGCAGTAGCTTAATAAATTAAGTACTTCCTGGTATGGTTACTGTACTGGTAACTCCCCAAAAGAATCTGGATTGTGGTGAGGGAACAGAGAAAAAAGCTCATTTAGGACCTGCACTTACGAAGGGGGTAGGCAGCTGTATATCAGGGAGTAAACCTTCTGAGAATAAAAACAGCTGGAGCTTGTTAAGGTAATTACACAGGGGAAAGGATAATGTACTGAGAACCCCTCAGAAGAATCTGATTTGTGGTGAGGGGAGAGAGATAAAAGCTCATTTAGGAACGACATGAACATGCTGCGTAGGTAGCTGTTTATCAGTAAATATCTCCACTGAGATTAAGAAAAGCAGTAGCTTAATAAATTAAGTACTTCCTGGTATGGTTACTGTACTGGTAACTCCCCAAAAGAATCTGGATTGTGGTGAGGGAACAGAGAAAAAAGCTCATTCAGGACCTGCACTTACGAAGGGGGTAGGCAGCTGTATATCAGGGAGTAAACCTTCTGAGAATAAAAACAGCTGGAGCTTGTTAAGGTAATTACACAGGGGAAAGGATAATGTACTGGGAACTCCTCAGAAGAATCTGATTTGTGGTGAGGGGAGAGAGATAAAAGCTCATTTAGGAACGACATGAACATGCTGCGTAGGTAGCTGTTTATCAGTAAATATCTCCACTGAGATTAAGAAAAGCAGTAGCTTAATAAATTAAGTACTTCCTGGTATGGTTACTGTACTGGTAACTCCCCAAAAGAATCTGGATTGTGGTGAGGGAACAGAGAAAAAAGCTCATTCAGGACCTGCACTTACGAAGGGGGTAGGCAGCTGTATATCAGGGAGTAAACCTTCTGAGAATAAAAACAGCTGGAGCTTGTTAAGGTAATTACACAGGGGAAAGGATAATGTACTGGGAACTCCTCAGAAGAATCTGATTTGTGGTGAGGGGAGAGAGATAAAAGCTCATTTAGGAACGACATGAACATGCTGCGTAGGTAGCTGTTTATCAGTAAATATCTCCACTGAGATTAAGAAAAGCAGTAGCTTAATAAATTAAGTACTTCGTGGTATGGTTACTGTACTGGTAACTCCCCAAAAGAATCTGGATTGTGGTGAGGGAACAGAGAAAAAAGCTCATTTAGGACCTGCACTTACGAAGGGGGTAGGCAGCTGTATATCAGGGAGTAAACCTTCTGAGAATAAAAACAGCTGGAGCTTGTTAAGGTAATTACACAGGGGAAAGGATAATGTACTGGGAACTCCTCAGAAGAATCTGATTTGTGGTGAGGGGAGAGAGATAAAAGCTCATTTAGGAACGACATGAACAGACTGCGTAGGTAGCTGTTTATCAGTAAATACCTCCACTGAGATTAAGAAAAGCAGTAGCTTAAAAAATTAAGTACTTCCTGGTATGGTTACTGTACTGGTAACTCCCCAAAAGAATCTGGATTGTGGTGAGGGAACACAGAAAAAAGCTCATTTAGGACCTGCACTTACGAAGGGGGTAGGCAGCTGTATATCAGGGAGTAAACCTTCTGAGAATAAAAACAGCGGGAGCTTGTTAAGGTAATTACACAGGGGAAAGGATAATGTACTGGGAACTCCTCAGAAGAATCTGATTTGTGGTGAGGGGAGAGAGATAAAAGCTCATTTAGGAACGACATGAACATGCTGCGTAGGTAGCTGTTTATCAGTAAATATCTCCACTGAGATTAAGAAAAGCAGTAGCTTAATAAATTAAGTACTTCCTGGTATGGTTACTGTACTGGTAACTCGCCAAAAGAATCTGGATTGTGGTGAGGGAACAGAGAAAAAAGCTCATTTAGGACCTGCACTTACGAAGGGGGTAGGCAGCTGTATATCAGGGAGTAAACCTTCTGAGAATAAAAACAGCTGGAGCTTGTTAAGGTAATTACACAGGGGAAAGGATAATGTACAGGGAACTCCTCAGAAGAATCTGATTTGTGGTGAGTGGAGAGAGATAAAAGCTCATTTAGGAAGGACATGAACATGCAGCGTAGGTAGCTGTTTATCAGTAAATATCTCCACTGAGATTAAGAAAAGCAGTAGCTTAATAAATTAAGTACTTCCTGGTATGGTTACTGTACCGGTAACTCCCCAAAAGAATCTGGATTGTGGTGAGGGAACAGAGAAAAAAGCTCATTTAGGACCTGCACTTACGAAGGGGGTAGGCAGCTGTATATCAGGGAGTAAACCTTCTGAGAGTAAAAACAGCTGGAGCTTGTTAAGGTAATTACACAGGGGAAAGGATAATGTACTGGGAACTCCTCAGAAGAATCTGATTTGTGGTGAGGGGAGAGAGATAAAAGCTCATTTAGGAACGACATGAACATGCTGCGTAGGTAGCTGTTTATCAGTAAATATCTCCACTGAGATTAAGAAAAGCAGTAGCTTAATAAATTAAGTACTTCCTGGTATGGTTACTGTACTGGCAACTCCCCAAAAGAATCTGGATTGTGGTGAGGGAACAGAGAAAAAAGCTCATTTAGGACCTGCACTTACGAAGGGGGTAGGCAGCTGTATATCAGGGAGTAAACCTTCTGAGAATAAAAACAGCTGGAGCTTGTTAAGGTAATTACACAGGGGAAAGGATAATGTACTGGGAACTCCTCAGAAGAATCTGATTTGTGGTGAGGGGAGAGAGATAAAAGCTCATTTAGGAACGACATGAACATGCTGCGTAGGTAGCTGTTTATCAGTAAATATCTCCACTGAGATTAAGAAAAGCAGTAGCTTAATAAATTAAGTACTTCCTGGTATGGTTACTGTACTGGTAACTCCCCAAAAGAATCTGGATTGTGGTGAGGGAACAGAGAAAAAAGCTCATTTAGGACCTGCACTTACAAAGGGGGTAGGCAGCTGTATATCAGGGAGTAAACCTTCTGAGAATAAAAACAGCTGGAGCTTGTTAAGGTAATTACACAGGGGAAAGGATAATGTACTGGGAACTCCTCAGAAGAATCTGATTTGTGGTGAGAGGAGAGAGATAAAAGCTCATTTAGGAACGACATGAACATGCTGCGTAGGTAGCTGTTTATCAGTAAATATCTCCACTGAGATTAAGAAAAGCAGTAGCTTAATAAATTAAGTACTTCCTGGTATGGTTACTGTACTGGGAACTGCCCAAAAGAATCTGGATTGTGGTGAGGGAACAGAGAAAAAAGCTCATTTAGGACCTGCACTTACGAAGGGGGTAGGCAGCTGTATATTAGGGAGTAAACCTTCTGAGAATAAAAACAGCTGGAGCTTGTTAAGGTAATTACACAGGGGAAAGGATAATGTACTGGGAACTCCTCAGAAGAATCTGATTTGTGGTGAGGGGAGAGAGATAAAAGCTCATTTAGGAACGACATGAACATGCTGCGTAGGTAGCTGTTTATCAGTAAATATCTCCACAGAGATTAAGAAAAGCAGTAGCTTAATAAATTAAGTACTTCCTGGTATGGTTACTGTACTGGTAACTCCCCAAAAGAATCTGGATTGTGGTGAGGGAACAGAGAAAAAAGCTCATTTAGGACCTGCACTTACGAAGGGGGTAGGCAGCTGTATATCAGGGAGTAAACCTTCTGAGAATAAAAACAGCTGGAGCTTGTTAAGGTAATTACACAGGGGAAAGAATAATGTACTGGGAATTCCTCAGAAGAATCTGAATTTTGGTGAGGGGAGAGAGATAAAAGCTCATTTAGGAACGACATGAACATGCTGCGTAGGTAGCTGTTTATCAGTAAATATCTCCACTGAGATTAAGAAAAGCAGTAGCTTAATAAATTAAGTACTTCCTGGTATGGTTACTGTACTGGTAACTCCCCAAAAGAATCTGGATTGTAGTGAGGGAACAGAGAAAAAAGCTCATTTAGGACCTGCACTTACGAAGGGGGTAGGCAGCTGTATATCAGGGAGTAAACCTTCTGAGAATAAAAACAGCTGGAGCTTGTTAAGGTAATTACACAGGGGAAGGATAATGTACTGGGAACTCCTCAGAAGAATCTGATTTGTGGTGAGTTGAGAGAGATAAAAGCTCATTTAGGAACGACATGGACATGCTGCGTACGTAGCTGTTTATCAGTAAATATCTCCACTGAGATTAAGAAAAGCAGTAGCTTAATAAATTAAGTACTTCCTGGTATGGTTACTGTACTGGTAACTCCCCAAAAGAATCTGGATTGTGGTGAGGGAACAGAGAAAAAAGCTCATTTAGGACCTGCACTTACGAAGGGGGTAGGCAGCTGTATATCAGGGAGTAAACCTTCTGAGAATAAAAACAGCTGGAGCTTGTTAAGGTAATTACACAGGGGAAAGGATAATGTACTGGGAACTCCTCAGAAGAATCTGATTTGTGGTGAGGGGAGAGAGATAATAGCTCATTTAGGAACGACATGAACATGCTGCGTAGGTAGCTGTTTATCAGTAAATATCTCCACTAAGATTAAGAAAAGCAGTAGCTTAATAAATTAAGTACTTCCTGGTATGGTTACTGTACTGGTAACTCCCCAAAAGAATCTGGATTGTGGTGAGGAAACAGAGAAAAAAGCTCATTTAGGACCTGCACTTACGAAGGGGGTAGGCAGCTGTATTTCAGGGAGTAAACCTTCTGAGAATACAAACAGCTGGAGCTTGTTAAGGTAATTACACAGGGGAAAGGATAATGTACTGGGAACTCCTCAGAAAAATCTGATTTGTGGTGAGGGGAGAGAGATAAAAGCTCATTTAGGAACGACATGAACATGCTGCGTAGGTAGCTGTTTATCAGTAAATATCTCCACTGAGATTAAGAAAAGCAGTAGCTTAATAAATTAAGTACTTCCTGGTATGGTTACTGTACTGGTAACTCCCCAAAAGAATCTGGATTGTGGTGAGGTAACAGAGAAAAAAGCTCATTTAGGACCTGCACTTACGAAGGGGGTAGGCAGCTGTATATCAGGGAGTAAACCTTCTGAGAATAAAAACAGCTGGAGCTTGTTAAGGTAATTACACAGGGGAAGGATAATGTACTGGGAACTCCTCAGAAGAATCTGATTTGTGGTGAGGGGAGAGAGATAAAAGCTCATTTAGGAACGACATGAACATGCTGCGTAGGTAGCTGTTTATCAGTAAATATCTCCACTGAGATTAAGAAAAGCAGTAGCTTAATAAATTAAGTACTTCCTGATATGGTTACTGTACTGGTAACTCCCCAAAAGAATCTGGATTGTGGTGAGGGAACAGAGAAAAAAGCTCATTTATGACCTGCACTTACGAAGGGGGTAGGCAGCTTTATATCAGGGAGTAAACCTTCTGAGAATAAAAACAGCTGGAGATTGTTAAGGTAATTACACAGGGGAAAGGATAATGTACTGCGAACTCCTCAGAAGAATCTGATTTGTGGTGAGGGGAGAGAGATAAAAGCTCATTTAGGAACGACATGAACATGCTGCGTAGGTAGCTGTTTATCAGTAAATATCTCCTCGAGATTAAGAAAAGCAGTAGCTTAATAAATTAAGTACTTCCTGGTATGGTTACTGTACTGGCAACTCCCCAAAAGAATCTGGATTGTGGTGAGGGAACAGAGAAAAAAGCTCATTCAGGACCTGCATTACGAAGGGGGTAGGCAGCTGTGTATCAGGGAGTAAACCTTCTGAGAATAAAAACAGCTGGAGCTTGTTAAGGTAATTACACAGGGGAAAGGATAATGTACTGGGAACTCCTCAGAAGAATCTGATTTGTGGTGAGGGGAGAGAGATAAAAGCTCATTTAGGAACGACATGAACATGCTGCGTAGGTAGCTGTTTATCAGTAAATATCTCCACTGAGATTAAGAAAAGCAGTAGCTTAATAAATTAAGTACTTCCTGGTATGGTTACTGTACTGGTAACTCCCCAAAAGAATCTGGATTGTGGTGAGGGAACACAGAAAAAAGCTCATTTAGGACCTGCACTTACGAAGGGGGTAGGCAGCTGTATATCAGGTTGTAAACCTTCTGAGAATAAAAACAGCTGGAGCTTGTTAAGGTAATTACACAGGGGAAAGGATAATGTACTGGGAACTCCTCAGAAGAATCTGATTTGTGGTGAGGGGAGAGAGATAAAAGCTCATTTAGGAACGACATGAACATGCTGCGTAGGTAGCTGTTTATCAGTAAATATCTCCACTGAGATTAAGAAAAGCAGTAGCTTAATAAATTAAGTACTTCCTGGTATGGTTACTGTACTGGTAACTCCCCAAAAGAATCTGGATTGTGGTGAGGGAACAGAGAGAAAAGCTCATTTAGGACCTGCACTTACGAAGGGGGTAGGCAGCTGTATATCAGGGAGTAAACCTTCTGAGAATAAAAACAGCTGGAGCTTGTTAAGGTAATTACACAGGGGAAGGGATAATGTACTGGGAACTCCTCAGAAGAATCTGATTTGTGGTGAGGGGAGAGAGATAAAAGCTCATTTAGGAACGACATGAACATGCTGCGTAGGTAGCTGTTTATCCCTAAATATCTCCACTGAGATTAAGAAAAGCAGTAGCTTAATAAATTAAGTACTTCCTGATATGGTTACTGTACTGGTAACTCCCCAAAAGAATCTGGATTGTGGTGAGGGAACAGAGAAAAAAGCTCATTTATGACCTGCACTTACGAAGGGGGTAGGCAGCTGTATATCAGGGAGTAAACCTTCTGAGAATAAAAACAGCTGGAGATTGTTAAGGTAATTACACAGGGGAAAGGATAATGTACTGCGAACTCCTCAGAAGAATCTGATTTGTGGTGAGGGGAGAGAGATAAAAGCTCATTTAGGAACGACATGAACATGCTGCGTAGGTAGCTGTTTATCAGTAAATATCTCCTCTGAGATTAAGAAAAGCAGTAGCTTAATAAATTAAGTACTTCCTGGTATGGTTACTGTACTGGCAACTCCCCAAAAGAATCTGGATTGTGGTGAGGGAACAGAGAAAAAAGCTCATTCAGGACCTGCACTTACGAAGGGGGTAGGCAGCAGTGTATCAGGGAGTAAACCTTCTGAGAATAAAAACAGCTGGAGCTTGTTAAGGTAATTACACAGGGGAAAGGATAATGTACTGGGAATTCCTCAGAAGAATCTGATTTGTGGTGAGGGGAGAGAGATAAAAGCTCATTTAGGAACGACATGAACATGCTGCGTAGGTAGCTGTTTATCAGTAAATATCTCCACTGAGATTAAGAAAAGCAGTAGCTTAATAAATTAAGTACTTCCTGGTATGGTTACTGTACTGGTAACTCCCCAAAAGAATCTGGATTGTGGTGAGGGAACAGAGAAAAAAGCTCATTTAGGACCTGCACTTACGAAGGGGGTAGGCAGCTGTATATCAGGGAGTAAACCTTCTGAGAATAAAAACAGCTGGAGCTTGTTAAGGTAATTACACAGGGGAAAGGATAATGTACTGGGAACTCCTCAGAAGAATCTGATTTGTGGTGAGGGGAGAGAGATAAAAGCTCATTTAGGAACGACATGAACATGCTGCGTACGTAGCTGTTTATCAGTAAATATCTCCACTGAGATTAAGAAAAGCAGTAGCTTAATAAATTAAGTACTTCCTGGTATGGTTACTGTACTGGTAACTCCCCAAAAGAATCTGGATTGTGGTGAGGGAACAGAGAAAAAAGCTCATTCAGGACCTGCACTTACGAAGGGGGTAGGCAGCTGTATATCAGGGAGTAAACCTTCTGAGAATAAAAACAGCTGGAGCTTGTTAAGGTAATTACACAGGGGAAAGGATAATGTACTGGGAACTCCTCAGAAGAATCTGATTTGTGGTGAGGGGAGAGAGATAATAGCTCATTTAGGAACGACATGAACATGCTGCGTAGGTAGCTGTTTATCAGTAAATATCTCCACTAAGATTAAGAAAAGCAGTAGCTTAATAAATTAAGTACTTCCTGGTATGGTTACTGTACTGGTAACTCCCCAAAAGAATCTGGATTGTGGTGAGGAAACAGAGAAAAAAGCTCATTTAGGACCTGCACTTACGAAGGGGGTAGGCAGCTGTATTTCAGGGAGTAAACCTTCTGAGAATACAAACAGCTGGAGCTTGTTAAGGTAATTACACAGGGGAAAGGATAATGTACTGGGAACTCCTCAGAAGAATCTGATTTGTGGTGAGGGGAGAGAGATAAAAGCTCATTTAGGAACGACATGAACATGCTGCGTAGGTAGCTGTTTATCAGTAAATATCTCCACTGAGATTAAGAAAAGCAGTAGCTTAATAAATTAAGTACTTCCTGATATGGTTACTGTACTGGTAACTCCCCAAAAGAATCTGGATTGTGGTGAGGGAACAGAGAAAAAAGCTCATTTAGGACCTGCACTTACGAAGGGGGTAGGCAGCTGTATATCAGGGAGTAAACCTTCTGAGAATAAAAACAGCTGGAGATAGTTAAGGTAATTACACAGGGGAAAGGATAATGTACTGCGAACTCCTCAGAAGAATCTGATTTGTGGTGAGGGGAGAGAGATAAAAGCTCATTTAGGAACGACATGAACATGCTGCGTAGGTAGCTGTTTATCAGTAAATATCTCCTCTGAGATTAAGAAAAGCAGTAGCTTAATAAATTAAGTACTTCCTGGTATGGTTACTGTACTGGCAACTCCCCAAAAGAATCTGGATTGTGGTGAGGGAACAGAGAAAAAAGCTCATTCAGGACCTGCACTTACGAAGGGGGTAGGCAGCAGTGTATCAGGGAGTAAACCTTCTGAGAATAAAAACAGCTGGAGCTTGTTAAGGTAATTACACAGGGGAAAGGATAATGTACTGGGAATTCCTCAGAAGAATCTGATTTGTGGTGAGGGGAGAGAGATAAAAGCTCATTTAGGAACGACATGAACATGCTGCGTAGGTAGCTGTTTATCAGTAAATATCTCCACTGAGATTAAGAAAAGCAGTAGCTTAATAAATTAAGTACTTCCTGGTATGGTTACTGTACTGGTAACTCCCCAAAAGAATCTGGATTGTGGTGAGGGAACAGAGAAAAAAGCTCATTTAGGACCTGCACTTACGAAGGGGGTAGGCAGCTGTATATCAGGGAGTAAACCTTCTGAGAATAAAAACAGCTGGAGCTTGTTAAGGTAATTACACAGTGGAAAGGATAATGTACTGGGAACTCCTCAGAAGAATCTGATTTGTGGTGAGGGGAGAGAGATAAAAGCTCATTTAGGAACGACATGAACATGCTGCGTAGGTAGCTGTTTATCAGTAAATATCTCCACTGAGATTAAGAAAAGCAGTAGCTTAATAAATTAAGTACTTCCTGGTATGGTTACTGTACTGGTAACTCCCCAAAAGAATCTGGATTGTGGTGAGGGAACAGAGAAAAAAGCTCATTCAGGACCTGCACTTACGAAGGGGGTAGGCAGCTGTATATCAGGGAGTAAACCTTCTGAGAATAAAAACAGCTGGAGCTTGTTAAGGTAATTACACAGGGGAAAGGATAATGTACTGGGAACTCCTGAGAAGAATCTGATTTGTGGTGAGGGGAGAGAGATAATAGCTCATTTAGGAACGACATGAACATGCTGCGTAGGTAGCTGTTTATCAGTAAATATCTCCACTAAGATTAAGAAAAGCAGTAGCTTAATAAATTAAGTACTTCCTGGTATGGTTACTTTACTGGTAACTCCCCAAAAGAATCTGGATTGTGGTGAGGAAACAGAGAAAAAAGCTCATTTAGGACCTGCACTTACGAAGGGGGTAGGCAGCTGTATTTCAGGGAGTAAACCTTCTGAGAATACAAACAGCTGGAGCTTGTTAAGGTAATTACACAGGGGAAAGGATAATGTACTGGGAACTCCTCAGAAGAATCTGATTTGTGGTGAGGGGAGAGAGATAAAAGCTCATTTAGGAACGACATGAACATGCTGCGTAGGTAGCTGTTTATCAGTAAATATCTCCACTGAGATTAAGAAAAGCAGTAGCTTAATAAAGTAAGTACTTCCTGATATGGTTACTGTACTGTTAACTCCCCAAAAGAATCTGGATTGTGGTGAGGGAACAGAGAAAAAAGCTCATTTATGACCTGCACTTACGAAGGGGCTAGGCAGCTGTATATCAGGGAGTAAACCTTCTGAGAATAAAAACAGCTGGAGATAGTTAAGGTAATTACACAGGGGAAAGGATAATGTACTGCGAACTCCTCAGAAGAATCTGATTTGTGGTGAGGGGAGAGAGATAAAAGCTCATTTAGGAACGACATGAACATGCTGCGTAGGTAGCTGTTTATCAGTAAATATCTACACTGAGATTAAGAAAAGCAGTAGCTTAATAAATTAGGTACATCCTGGTATGGTTACTGTACTGGTAACTCCCCAAAAGAATCTGGATTGTGGTGAGGGAACAGAGAAAAAAGCTCATTCAGGACCTGCACTTACGAAGGGGGTAGGCAGATGTGTATCAGGGAGTAAACCTTCTGAGAATAAAAACAGCTGGAGCTTGTTAAGGTAATTACACAGGGGAAAGGATAATGTACTGGGAACTCCTCAGAAGAATCTGATTTGTGGTGAGGCGAGAGAGATAAAAGCTCATTTAGGAACGACATGAACATGCTGCGTACGTAGCTGTTTATCAGTAAATATCTGCACTGAGATTAAGAAAAGCAGTAGCTTAATAAATTAAGTACTTCCTGGTATGGTTACTGTACTGGTAACTCCCCAAAGAATCTGGATTGTGGTGAGGGAACAGAGAAAAAAGCTCATTTAGGACCTGCACTTACGAAGGGGGTAGGCAGCTGTATATCAGGGAGTAAACCTTTTGAGAATAAAAACAGCTGGAGTTTGTTAAGGAAATTACACAGGGGAAAGGATAATGTACTGGGAACTCGTCAGAAGAATCTGATTTGTGGTGAGGGGAGAGAGATATAAGCTCATTTAGGAACGACATGAACATGCTGCGTACGTAGCTGTTTATCAGTAAATATCTCCACTGAGATTAAGAAAAGCAGTAGCTTAATAAATTAAGTACTTCCTGGTATGGGTACTGTACTGGTAACTCCCCAAAAGAATCTGGATTGTGGTGAGGGAACAGAGAAAAAAGCTCATTTAGGACCTGCACTTACGAAGGGGGTAGGCAGCTGTATATCAGGGAGTAAACCTTCTGAGAATAAAAACAGCTGGAGCTTGTTAAGGTAATTACACAGGGGAAAGGATAATGTACTGGGAACTCCTCAGAAGAATCTGATTTGTGGTGGGGGAGAGAGATAAAAGCTCATTTAGGAAAGACATGAACATGCTGCGTAGGTAGCTGTTTATCAGTAAATATCTCCACTGAGATTAAGAAAAGCAGTAGCTTAATAAATTAAGTACTTCCTGGTATGGTTACTGTACTGGTAACTCCCCAAAAGAATCTGGATTGTGGTGAGGGAACAGAGAAAAAAGCTCATTTAGGACCTGCACTTACGAAGGGTTAGGCAGCTGTATATCAGGGAGTAAACCTTCTGAGAATAAAAACAGCTGGAGCTTGTTAAGGTAATTACACAGGGGAAAGGATAATGTACTGGGAACTCCTCAGAAGAATCTGATTTGTGGTGAGGGGAGAGAGATAAAAGCTCATTTAGGAACGACATGAACATGCTGCGTAGGTAGCTGTTTATCAGTAAATATCTCCACTGAGATTAAGAAAAGCAGTATCTTAATAAATTAAGTACTTCCTGGTATGGTTACTGTACTGGTAACTCCCCAAAAGAATCTGGATTGTGGTGAGGGAACAGAGAAAAAAGCTCATTTAGGACCTGCACTTACGAAGGGGGTAGGCAGCTGTATATCAGGGAGTAAACCTTCTGAGAATAAAAACAGCTGGAGCTTGTTAAGGTAATTACACAGGGGAAAGGATAATGTACTGGGAACTCCTCAGAAGAATCTGATTTGTGGTGAGGGGAGAGAGATAAAAGCTCATTTAGGAACGACATGAACATGCTGCGTAGGTAGCTGTTTATCAGTAAATATCTCCACTGAGATTAAGAAAAGCAGTAGCTTAATAAATTAAGTACTTCCTGGTATGGTTACTGTACTGGTAACTCCCCAAAAGAATCTAGATTGTGGTGAGGGAACAGAGAAAAAAGCTCATTCAGGACCTGCACTTACGAAGGGGGTAGGCAGCTGTATATCAGGGAGTAAACCTTCTGAGAATAAAAACAGCTGGAGCTTGTTAAGGTAATTACACAGGGGAAAGGATAATGTACTGGGAACTCCTCAGAAGAATCTGATTTGTGGTGAGGGGAGAGAGATAAAAGCTCATTTAGGAACGACATGAACATGCTGCGTAGGTAGCTGTTTATCAGTAAATATCTCCACTGTGATTAAGAAAAGCAGTAGCTTAATAAATTTAGTACTTCCTGGTATGGTTACTGTACTGGTAACTCCCCAAAAGAATCTGGATTGTGGTGAGGGAACAGAGAAAATAGCTCATTTAGGACCTGCACTTACGAAGGGGGTAGGCAGCTGTATATCAGGGAGTAAACCTTCTGAGAATAAAAACAGCTGGAGCTTGTTAAGGTAATTACACAGGGGAAAGGATAATGTACTGGGAACTCCTCAGAAGAATCTGATTTGTGGTGAGGGGAGAGAGATAAAAGCTCATTTAGGAACGACATGAACATGCTGCGTAGGTAGCTGTTTATCAGTAAATATCTCCACTGAGATTAAGAAAAGCAGTAGCTTAATAAATTAAGTACTTCCTGGTATGGTTACTGTACTGGTAACTCCCCAAAAGAATCTGGATTGTGGTGAGGGAACAGAGAAAATAGCTCATTTAGGACCTGCACTTACGAAGGGGGTAGGCAGCTGTATATCAGGGAGTAAACCTTCTGAGAATAAAAACAGCTGGAGCTTGTTAAGGTAATTACACAGGGGAAAGGATAATGTACTGGAAACTCCTCAGAAGAATCTGATTTGTGGTGAGGGGAGAGAGATAAAAGCTCATTTAGGAACGACATGAACATGCTGCGTAGGTAGCTGTTTATCAGTAAATATCTCCACTGAGATTAAGAAAAGCAGTAGCTTAATAAATTAAGTACTTCCTGGTATGGTTACTGTACTGGTAACTCCCCAAAAGAATCTGGATTGAGGTGAGGGAACAGAGAAAAAAGCTCATTTAGGACCTGCACTTACGAAGGGGGTAGGCAGCTGTATATCAGGGAGTAAACCTTCTGAGAATAAAAACAGCTGGAGCTTGTTAAGGTAATTACACAGGGGAAAGGATAATGTACTGGGAACTCCTCAGAAGAATCTGATTTGTGGTGAGGGGAGAGAGATAAAAGCTCATTTAGGAACGACATGAACATGCTACGTAGGTAGCTGTTTATCAGTAAATATCTCCACTGAGATTAAGAAAAGCAGTAGCTTAATAAATTAAGTACTTCCTGGTATGGTTACTGTACTGGTACCTCCCCAAAAGAATCTGGATTGTGGTGAGGGAACAGAGAAAAAAGCTCATTTAGGACCTGCACTTACGAAGGGGGTAGGCAGCTGTATATCAGGGAGTAAACCTTCTGAGAATAAAAACAGCTGGAGCTTGTTAAGGTAATTACACAGGGGAAAGGATAATGTACTGGGAACTCCTCAGAAGAATCTGATTTTTGGTGAGGGGAGAGAGATAAAAGCTCATTTAGGAACGACATGAACATGCTGCGTAGGTAGCTGTTTATCAGTAAATATCTCCACTGAGATTAAGAAAAGCAGTAGCTTAATAAATTAAGTACTTCCTGGTATGGTTACTGTACTGGTAACTCCCCAAAAGAATCTGGATTGTGGTGAGGGAACAGAGAAAAAAGCTCATTTAGGACCTGCACTTACGAAGGGGGGTAGGCAGCTGTATATCAGGGAGTAAACCTTCTGAGAATAAAAACAGCTGCAGCTTGTTAAGGTAATTACACAGGGGAAAGGATAATGTACTGGAAACTCCTCAGAAGAATCTGATTTGTGGTGAGGGGAGAGAGATAAAAGCTCATTTAGGAACGACATGAACATGCTGCGTAGGTAGCTGTTTATCAGTAAATATCTCCACTGAGATTAAGAAAAGCAGTAGCTTAATAAATTAAGTACTTCCTGGTATGGTTACTGTACTGGTAACTCCCCAAAAGAATCTGGCTTGTGGTGAGGGAACAGAGAAAAAAGCTCATTTAAGACCTGCACTTACGAAGGGGGTAGGCAGCTGTATATCAGGGAGTAAACCTTCTGAGAATAAAAACAGGTGGAGCTTGTTAAGGTAATTACACAGGGGAAAGGATAATGTACTGGGAACTCCTCAGAAGAATCTGATTTGTGGTGAGGGGAGAGAGATAAAAGCTCATTTAGGAACGACATGAACATGCTGCGTAGGTAGCTGTTTATCAGTAAATATCTACACTGAGATTAAGAAAAGCAGTAGCTTAATAAATTAAGTACTTCCTGGTATGGTTACTGTACTGGTAACTCCCCAAAAGTATCTGGATTGTGGTGAGGGAACAGAGAAAAAAGCTCATTTAGGACCTGCACTTACGAAGGGGGTAGGCAGCTGTATATCAGGGAGTAAACCTTCTGAGAATAAAAACAGCTGGAGCTTGTTCAGGTAATTACACAGGGGAAAGGTTAATGTACTGGGAACTCCTCAGAAGAATCTGATTTGTGGTGAGGGGAGAGAGATAAAAGCTCATTTAGGAACGACATGTACATGCTGCGTAGGTAGCTGTTTATCAGTAAATATCTCCACTGAGATTACGAAAAGCAATAGCTCAATAAATTAAGTACTTCCTGGTATGGTTACTGTACTGGTAACTCCCCAAAAGAATCTGGATTGTGGTGAGGGAACAGAGAAAAAAGCTCATTTAGGACCTGCACTTACGAAGGGGGTAGGCAGCTGTATATCATGGAGTAAACCTTCTGAGAATAAAAACAGCTGGAGCTTGTTAAGGTAATTACACAGGGGAAAGGATAATGTACTGGGAACTCCTCAGAAGAATCTGATTTGTGGTGAGGGGAGAGAGATAAAAGCTCATTTAGGAACGACATGAACATGCTGCGTAGGTAGCTGTTTATCAGTAAATATCTCCACTGAGATTAAGAAAAGCAGTAGCTTAATAAATTAAGTACTTCCTGGTATGGTTACTGTACTGGTAACTCCCCAAAAGAATCTGGATTGTGGTGAGGGAACAGAGAAAAAAGCTCATTCAGGACCTGCACTTACGAAGGGGGTAGGCAGCTGTATATCAGGGAGTAAACCTTCTGAGAATAAAAACAGCTGGAGCTTGTTAAGGTAATTACACAGGGGAAAGGATAATGTACTGGGAACTCCTCAGAAGAATCTGATTTGTGGTGAGGGGAGAGAGATAAAAGCTCATTTAGGAACGACATGAACATGCTGCGTAGGTAGCTGTTTATCAGTAAATATCTCCACTGAGATTAAGAAAAGCAGTAGCTTAATAAATTAAGTACTTCCTGGTATGGTTACTGTACTGGTAACTCCCCAAAAGAATCTGGATTGTGGTGAGGGAACAGAGAAAAAAGCTCATTCAGGACCTGCACTTACGAAGGGGGTAGGCAGCTGTATATCAGGGAGTAAACCTTCTGAGAATAAAAACAGCTGGAGCTTCTTAAGGTAATTACACAGGGGAAAGGATAATGTACTGCGAACTCCTCAGAAGAATCTGATTTGTGGTGAGGGGAGAGAGATAAAAGCTCATTTAGGAACGACATGAACATGCTGCGTAGGTAGCTGTTTATCAGTAAATATCTCCACTGAGATTAAGAAAAGCAGTAGCTTAATAAATTAAGTACTTCCTGGTATGGTTACTGTACTGGTAACTCCCCAAAAGAATCTGGATTGTGGTGAGGGAACAGAGAAAAAAGCTCATTCAGGACCTGCACTTACGAAGGGGGTAGGCAGCTGTATATCAGGGAGTAAACCTTCTGAGAATAAAAACAGCTGGAGCTTGTTAAGGTAATTACACAGGGGAAAGGATAATGTACTGGGAACTCCTCAGAAGAATCTGATTTGTGGTGAGGGGAGAGAGATAAAAGCTCATTTAGGAACGACATGAACATGCTGCGTAGGTAGCTGTTTATCAGTAAATATCTACACTGAGATTAAGAAAAGCAGTAGCTTAATAAATTAAGTACTTCCTGGTATGGTTACTGTACTGGTAACTCCCCAAAAGTATCTGGATTGTGGTGAGGGAACAGAGAAAAAAGCTCATTTAGGACCTGCACTTACGAAGGGGGTAGGCAGCTGTATATCAGGGAGTAAACCTTCTGAGAATAAAAACAGCTGGAGCTTGTTCAGGTAATTACACAGGGGAAAGGTTAATGTACTGGGAACTCCTCAGAAGAATCTGATTTGTGGTGAGGGGGAGAGAGATAAAAGCTCATTTAGGAACGACATGTACATGCTGCGTAGGTAGCTGTTTATCAGTAAATATCTCCACTGAGATTACGAAAAGCAATAGCTCAATAAATTAAGTACTTCCTGGTATGGTTACTGTACTGGTAACTCCCCAAAAGAATCTGGATTGTGGTGAGGGAACAGAGAAAAAAGCTCATTTAGGACCTGCACTTACGAAGGGGGTAGGCAGCTGTATATCATGGAGTAAACCTTCTGAGAATAAAAACAGCTGGAGCTTGTTAAGGTAATTACACAGGGGAAAGGATAATGTACTGGGAACTCCTCAGAAGAATCTGATTTGTGGTGAGGGGAGAGAGATAAAAGCTCATTTAGGAACGACATGAACATGCTGCGTAGGTAGCTGTTTATCAGTAAATATCTCCACTGAGATTAAGAAAAGCAGTAGCTTAATAAATTAAGTACTTCCTGGTATGGTTACTGTACTGGTAACTCCCCAAAAGAATCTGGATTGTGGTGAGGGAACAGAGAAAAAAGCTCATTCAGGACCTGCACTTACGAAGGGGGTAGGCAGCTGTATATCAGGGAGTAAACCTTCTGAGAATAAAAACAGCTGGAGCTTGTTAAGGTAATTACACAGGGGAAAGGATAATGTACTGGGAACTCCTCAGAAGAATCTGATTTGTGGTGAGGGGAGAGAGATAAAAGCTCATTTAGGAACGACATGAACATGCTGCGTAGGTAGCTGTTTATCAGTAAATATCTCCACTGAGATTAAGAAAAGCAGTAGCTTAATAAATTAAGTACTTCCTGGTATGGTTACTGTACTGGTAACTCCCCAAAAGAATCTGGATTGTGGTGAGGGAACAGAGAAAAAAGCTCATTCAGGACCTGCACTTACGAAGGGGGTAGGCAGCTGTATATCAGGGAGTAAACCTTCTGAGAATAAAAACAGCTGGAGCTTGTTAAGGTAATTACACAGGGGAAAGGATAATGTACTGGGAACTCCTCAGAAGAATCTGATTTGTGGTGAGGGGAGAGAGATAAAAGCTCATTTAGGAACGACATGAACATGCTGCGTAGGTAGCTGTTTATCAGTAAATATCTCCACTGAGATTAAGAAAAGCAGTAGCTTAATAAATTAAGTACTTCCTGGTATGGTTACTGTACTGGTAACTCCCCAAAAGAATCTGGATAGTGGTGAGGGAACAGAGAAAAAAGCTCATTCAGGACCTGCACTTACGAAGGGGGTAGGCAGCTGTATATCAGGGAGTAAACCTTCTGAGAATAAAAACAGCTGGAGCTTGTTAAGGTAATTACACAGGGGAAAGGATAATGTACTGGGAACTCCTCAGAAGAATCTGATTTGTGGTGAGGGGAGAGAGATAAAAGCTCATTTAGGAACGACATGAACATGCTGCGTAGGTAGCTGTTTATCAGTAAATATCTCCACTGAGATTAAGAAAAGCAGTAGCTTAATAAATTAAGTACTTCCTGGTATGGTTACTGTACTGGTAACTCCCCAAAAGAATCTGGATTGTGGTGAGGGAACAGAGAAAAAAGCTCATTCAGGACCTGCACTTACGAAGGGGGTAGGCAGCTGTATATCAGGGAGTAAACCTTCTGAGAATAAAAACAGCTGGAGCTTGTTAAGGTAATTACACAGGGGAAAGGATAATGTACTGGGAACTCCTCAGAAGAATCTGATTTGTGGTGAGGTGAGAGAGATAAAAGCTCATTTAGGAACGACATGAACATGCTGCGTAGGTAGCTGTTTATCAGTAAATATCTCCACTGAGATTAAGAAAAGCAGTAGCTTAATAAATTAAGTACTTCCTGGTATGGTTACTGTACTGGTAACTCCCCAAAAGAATCTGGATTGTGGTGAGGGAACAGAGAAAAAAGCTCATTCAGGACCTGCACTTACGAAGGGGGTAGGCAGCTGTATATCAGGGAGTAAACCTTCTGAGAATAAAAACAGCTGGAGCTTCTTAAGGTAATTACACAGGGGGAAAGGATAATGTACTGGGAACTCCTCAGAAGAATCTGATTTGTGGTGAGGGGAGAGAGATAAAAGCTCATTTAGGAACGACATGAACATGCTGCGTAGGTAGCTGTTTATCAGTAAATATCTCCACTGAGATTAAGAAAAGCAGTAGCTTAATAAATTAAGTACTTCCTGGTATGGTTACTGTACTGGTAACTCCCCAAAAGAATCTGGATTGTGGTGAGGGAACAGAGAAAAAAGCTCATTCAGGACCTGCACTTACGAAGGGGGTAGGCAGCTGTATATCAGGGAGTAAACCTTCTGAGAATAAAAACAGCTGGAGCTTGTTAAGGTAATTACACAGGGGAAAGGATAATGTACTGGGAACTCCTCAGAAGAATCTGATTTGTGGTGAGGGGAGAGAGATAAAAGCTCATTTAGGAACGACATGAACATGCTGCGTAGGTAGCTGTTTATCAGTAAATATCTCCACTGAGATTAAGAAAAGCAGTAGCTTAATAAATTAAGTACTTCCTGGTATGGTTACTGTACTGGTAACTCCCCAAAAGAATCTGGATTGTGGTGAGGGAACAGAGAAAAAAGCTCATTTAGGACCTGCACTTACGAAGGGGGTAGGCAGCTGTATATCAGGGAGTAAACCTTCTGAGAATAAAAACAGCTGGAGCTTGTTAAGGTAATTACACAGGGGAAAGGATAATGTACTGGGAACTCCTCAGAAGAATCTGATTTGTGGTGAGGGGAGAGAGATAAAAGCTCATTTAGGAACGACATGAACATGCTGCGTAGGTAGCTGTTTATCAGTAAATATCTCCACTGAGATTAAGAAAAGCAGTAGCTTAATAAATTAAGTACTTCCTGGTATGGTTACTGTACTGGTAACTCCCCAAAAGAATCTGGATTGTGGTGAGGGAACAGAGAAAAAAGCTCATTCAGGACCTGCACTTACGAAGGGGGTAGGCAGCTGTATATCAGGGAGTAAACCTTCTGAGAATAAAAACAGCTGGAGCTTGTTAAGGTAATTACACAGGGGAAAGGATAATGTACTGGGAACTCCTCAGAAGAATCTGATTTGTGGTGAGGGGAGAGAGATAAAAGCTCATTAGGAACGACATGAACATGCTGCGTAGGTAGCTGTTTATCAGTAAAAAGCTCCACTGAGATTAAGAAAAGCAGTAGCTTAATAAATTAAGTACTTCCTGGTATGGTTACTGTACTGGTAACTCCCCAAAAGAATCTGGATTGTGGTGAGGGAACAGAGAAAAAAGCTCATTCAGGACCTGCACTTACGAAGGGGGTAGGCAGCTGTATATCAGGGAGTAAACCTTCTGAGAATAAAAACAGCTGGAGCTTGTTAAGGTAATTACACAGGGGAAAGGATATTGTACTGGGAACTCCTCAGAAGAATCTGATTTGTGGTGAGGTGAGAGAGATAAAAGCTCATTTAGGAACGACATGAACATGCTGCGTAGGTAGCTGTTTATCAGTAAATATCTCCACTGAGATTAAGAAAAGCAGTAGCTTAATAAATTAAGTACTTCCTGGTATGGTTACTGTACTGGTAACTCCCCAAAAGAATCTGGATTGTGGTGAGGGAACAGAGAAAAAAGCTCATTCAGGACCTGCACTTACGAAGGGGGTAGGCAGCTGTATATCAGGGAGTAAACCTTCTGAGAATAAAAACAGCTGGAGCTTGTTAAGGTAATTACACAGGGGAAAGGATAATGTACTGGGAACTCCTCAGAAGAATCTGATTTGTGGTGAGGGGAGAGAGATAAAAGCTCATTTAGGAACGACATGAACATGCTGCGTAGGTAGCTGTTTATCAGTAAATATCTCCACTGAGATTAAGAAAAGCAGTAGCTTAATAAATTAAGTACTTCCTGGTATGGTTACTGTACTGGTAACTCCCCAAAAGAATCTGGATTGTGTGAGGGAACAGAGAAAAAAGCTCATTCAGGACCTGCACTTACGAAGGGGGTAGGCAGCTGTATATCAGGGAGTAAACCTTCTGAGAATAAAAACAGCTGGAGCTTGTTAAGGTAATTACACAGGGGAAAGGATAATGTACTGGGAACTCCTCAGAAGAATCTGATTTGTGGTGAGGGGAGAGAGATAAAAGCTCATTTAGGAACGACATGAACATGCTGCGTAGGTAGCTGTTTATCAGTAAATATCTCCACTGAGATTAAGAAAAGCAGTAGCTTAATAAATTAAGTACTTCCTGGTATGGTTACTGTACTGTAACTCCCCAAAAGAATCTGGATTGTGGTGAGGGAACAGAGAAAAAAGCTCATTCAGGACCTGCACTTACGAAGGGGGTAGGCAGCTGTATATCAGGGAGTAAACCTTCTGAGAATAAAAACAGCTGGAGCTTGTTAAGGTAATTACACAGGGGAAAGGATAATGTACTGGGAACTCCTCAGAAGAATCTGATTTGTGGTGAGGGGAGAGAGATAAAAGCTCATTTAGGAACGACATGAACATGCTGCGTAGGTAGCTGTTTATCAGTAAATATCTCCACTGAGATTAAGAAAAGCAGTAGCTTAATAAATTAAGTACTTCCTGGTATGGTTACTGTACTGGTAACTCCCCAAAAGAATCTGGATTGTGGTGAGGGAACAGAGAAAAAAGCTCATTCAGGACCTGCACTTACGAAGGGGGTAGGCAGCTGTATATCAGGGAGTAAACCTTCTGAGAATAAAAACAGCTGGAGCTTGTTAAGGTAATTACACAGGGAAAGGATAATGTACTGGGAACTCCTCAGAAGAATCTGATTTGTGGTGAGGGAGAGAGATAAAAGCTCATTTAGGAACGACATGAACATGCTGCGTAGGTAGCTGTTTATCAGTAAATATCTCCACTGAGATTAAGAAAAGCAGTAGCTTAATAAATTAAGTACTTCCTGGTATGGTTACTGTACTGGTAACTCCCCAAAAGAATCTGGATTGTGGTGAGGGAACAGAGAAAAAAGCTCATTCAGGACCTGCACTTACGAAGGGGGTAGGCAGCTGTATATCAGGGAGTAAACCTTCTGAGAATAAAAACAGCTGGAGCTTGTTAAGGTAATTACACAGGGGAAAGGATAATGTACTGGGAACTCCTCAGAAGAATCTGATTTGTGGTGAGGGGAGAGAGATAAAAGCTCATTTAGGAACGACATGAACATGCTGCGTAGGTAGCTGTTTATCAGTAAATATCTCCACTGAGATTAAGAAAAGCAGTAGCTTAATAAATTAAGTACTTCCTGGTATGGTTACTGTACTGGTAACTCCCCAAAAGAATCTGGATTGTGGTGAGGGAACAGAGAAAAAAGCTCATTCAGGACCTGCACTTACGAAGGGGGTAGGCAGCTGTATATCAGGGAGTAAACCTTCTGAGAATAAAAACAGCTGGAGCTTGTTAAGGTAATTACACAGGGGAAAGGATAATGTACTGGGAACTCCTCAGAAGAATCTGATTTGTGGTGAGGGGAGAGAGATAAAAGCTCATTTAGGAACGACATGAACATGCTGCGTAGGTAGCTGTTTATCAGTAAAAAGCTCCACTGAGATTAAGAAAAGCAGTAGCTTAATAAATTAAGTACTTCCTGGTATGGTTACTGTACTGGTAACTCCCCAAAAGAATCTGGATTGTGGTGAGGGAACAGAGAAAAAAGCTCATTCAGGACCTGCACTTACGAAGGGGGTAGGCAGCTGTATATCAGGGAGTAAACCTTCTGAGAATAAAAACAGCTGGAGCTTGTTAAGGTAATTACACAGGGGAAAGGATAATGTACTGGGAACTCCTCAGAAGAATCTGATTTGTGGTGAGGGGAGAGAGATAAAAGCTCATTTAGGAACGACATGAATATGCTGCGTAGGTAGCTGTTTATCAGTAAATATCTCCACTGAGATTAAGAAAAGCAGTAGCTTAATAAATTAAGTACTTCCTGGTATGGTTACTGTACTGGTAACTCCCCAAAAGAATCTGGATTGTGGTGAGGGAACAGAGAAAAAAGCTCATTTAGGACCTGCACTTACGAAGGGGGTAGGCAGCTGTATATCAGGGAGTAAACCTTCTGAGAATAAAAACAGCTGGAGCTTGTTAAGGTAATTACACAGGGGAAAGGATAATGTACTGGGAACTCCTCAGAAGAATCTGATTTGTGGTGAGGGGAGAGAGATAAAAGCTCATTTAGGAACGACATGAACATGCTGCGTAGGTAGCTGTTTATCAGTAAATATCTCCACCGAGATTAAGAAAAGCAGTAGCTTAATAAATTAAGTACTTCCTGGTATGGTTACTGTACTGGTAACTCCCCAAAAGAATCTGGATTGTGGTGAGGGAACAGAGAAAAAAGCTCATTCAGGACCTGCACTCACGAAGGGGGTAGGCAGCTGTATATCAGGGAGTAAACCTTCTGAGAATAAAAAAAGCTGGAGCTTGTTAAGGTAATTACACAGGGGAAAGGATAATGTACTGGGAACTCCTCAGAAGAATCTGATTTGTGGTGAGGGGAGAGAGATAAAAGCTCATTTAGGAACGACATGAACATGCTGCGTAGGTAGCTGTTTATCAGTAAATATCTCCACTGAGATTAAGAAAAGCAGTAGCTTAATAAATTAAGTACTTCCTGGTATGGTTACTGTACTGGTAACTCCCCAAAAGAATCTGGATTGTGGTGAGGGAACAGAGAAAAAAGCTCATTCAGGACCTGCACTTACGAAGGGGGTAGGCAGCTGTATATCAGGGAGTAAACCTTCTGAGAATAAAAACAGCTGGAGCTTGTTAAGGTAATTACACAGGGGAAAGGATAATGTACTGGGAACTCCTCAGAAGAATCTGATTTGTGGTGAGGGGAGAGAGATAAAAGCTCATTTAGGAACGACATGAACATGCTGCGTAGGTAGCTGTTTATCAGTAAATATCTCCACTGAGATTAAGAAAAGCAGTAGCTTAATAAATTAAGTACTTCCTGGTATGGTTACTGTACTGGTAACTCCCCAAAAGAATCTGGATTGTGGTGAGGGAACAGAGAAAAAAGCTCATTCAGGACCTGCACTTACGAAGGGGGTAGGCAGCTGTATATCAGGGAGTAAACCTTCTGAGAATAAAAACAGCTGGAGCTTGTTAAGGTAATTACACAGGGGAAAGGATAATGTACTGGGAACTCCTCAGAAGAATCTGATTTGTGGTGAGGGGAGAGAGATAAAAGCTCATTTAGGAACGACATGAACATGCTGCGTAGGTAGCTGTTTATCAGTAAATATCTCCACTGAGATTAAGAAAAGCAGTAGCTTAATAAATTAAGTACTTCCTGGTATGGTTACTGTACTGGTAACTCCCCAAAAGAATCTGGATTGTGGTGAGGGAACAGAGAAAAAAGCTCATTCAGGACCTGCACTTACGAAGGGGGTAGGCAGCTGTATATCAGGGAGTAAACCTTCTGAGAATAAAAACAGCTGGAGCTTGTTAAGGTAATTACACAGTGGAAAGGATAATGTACTGGGAACTCCTCAGAAGAATCTGATTTGTGGTGAGGGGAGAGAGATAAAAGCTCATTTAGGAACGACATGAACATGCTGCGTAGGTAGCTGTTTATCAGTAAATATCTCCACTGAGATTAAGAAAAAGCAGTAGCTTAATAAATTAAGTACTTCCTGGTATGGTTACTGTACTGGTAACTCCCCAAAAGAATCTGGATTGTGGTGAGGGAACAGAGAAAAAAGCTCATTCAGGACCTGCACTTACGAAGGGGGTAGGCAGCTGTATATCAGGGAGTAAACCTTCTGAGAATAAAAACAGCTGGAGCTTGTTAAGGTAATTACACAGGGGAAAGGATAATGTACTGGGAACTCCTCAGAAGAATCTGATTTGTGGTGAGGTGAGAGAGATAAAAGCTCATTTAGGAACGACATGAACATGCTGCGTAGGTAGCTGTTTATCAGTAAATATCTCCACTAAGATTAAGAAAAGCAGTAGCTTAATAAATTAAGTACTTCCTGGTATGGTTACTGTACTGGTAACTCCCCAAAAGAATCTGGATTGTGGTGAGGGAACAGAGAAAAAAGCTCATTCAGGACCTGCACTTACGAAGGGGGTAGGCAGCTGTATATCAGGGAGTAAACCTTCTGAGAATAAAAACAGCTGGAGCTTGTTAAGGTAATTACACAGGGGAAAGGATAATGTACTGGGAACTCCTCAGAAGAATCTGATTTGTGGTGAGGGGAGAGAGATAAAAGCTCATTTAGGAACGACATGAACATGCTGCGTAGGTAGCTGTTTATCAGTAAATATCTCCACTGAGATTAAGAAAAGCAGTAGCTTAATAAATTAAGTACTTCCTGGTATGGTTACTGTACTGGTAACTCCCAAAAGAATCTGGATTGTGGTGAGGGAACAGAGAAAAAGCTCATTCAGGACCTGCACTTACGAAGGGGGTAGGCAGCTGTATATCAGGGAGTAAACCTTCTGAGAATAAAAACAGCTGGAGCTTGTTAAGGTAATTACACAGGGGAAAGGATAATGTACTGGGAACTCCTCAGAAGAATCTGATTTGTGGTGAGGGGAGAGAGATAAAAGCTCATTTAGGAACGACATGAACATGCTGCGTAGGTAGCTGTTTATCAGTAAATATCTCCACTGAGATTAAGAAAAGCAGTAGCTTAATAAATTAAGTACTTCCTGGTATGGTTACTGTACTGGTAACTCCCCAAAAGAATCTGGATTGTGGTGAGGGAACAGAGAAAAAAGCTCATTCAGGACCTGCACTTACGAAGGGGGTAGGCAGCTGTATATCAGGGAGTAAACCTTCTGAGAATAAAAACAGCTGGAGCTTGTTAAGGTAATTACACAGGGGAAAGGATAATGTACTGGGAACTCCTCAGAAGAATCTGATTTGTGGTGAGGGGAGAGAGATAAAAGCTCATTTAGGAACGACATGAACATGCTGCGTAGGTAGCTGTTTATCAGTAAATATCTCCACTGAGATTAAGAAAAGCAGTAGCTTAATAAATTAAGTACTTCCTGGTATGGTTACTGTACTGGTCACTCCCCAAAAGAATCTGGATTGTGGTGAGGGAACAGAGAAAAAAGCTCATTCAGGACCTGCACTTACGAAGGGGGTAGGCAGCTGTATATCAGGGAGTAAACCTTCTGAGAATAAAAACAGCTGGAGCTTGTTAAGGTAATTACACAGGGGAAAGGATAATGTACTGGGAACTCTTCAGAAGAATCTGATTTGTGGTGAGGGGAGAGAGATAAGAGCTCATTTAGGAACGACATGAACATGCTGCGTAGGTAGCTGTTTATCAGTAAATATCTCCACTGAGATTAAGAAAAGCAGTAGCTTAATAAATTAAGTACTTCCTGGTATGGTTACTGTACTGGTAACTCCCCAAAAGAATCTGGATTGTGGTGAGGGAACAGAGAAAAAAGCTCATTCAGGACCTGCACTTACGAAGGGGGTAGGCAGCTGTATATCAGGGAGTAAACCTTCTGAGAATAAAAACAGCTGGAGCTTGTTAAGGTAATTACACAGGGGAAAGGATAATGTACTGGGAACTCCTCAGAAGAATCTGATTTGTGGTGAGGGGAGAGAGATAAAAGCTCATTTAGGAACGACATGAACATGCTGCGTAGGTAGCTGTTTATCAGTAAATATCTCCACTGAGATTAAGAAAAGCAGTAGCTTAATAAATTAAGTACTTCCTGGTATGGTTACTGTACTGGTAACTCCCCAAAAGAATCTGGATTGTGGTGAGGGAACAGAGAAAAAAGCTCATTCAGGACCTGCACTTACGAAGGGGGTAGGCAGCTGTATATCAGGGAGTAAAACGTCTGAGAATAAAAACAGCTGGAGCTTGTTAAGGTAATTACACAGGGGAAAGGATAATGTACTGGGAACTCCTCAGAAGAATCTGATTTGTGGTGAGGGGAGAGAGATAAAAGCTCACTTAGGAACGACATGAACATGCTGCGTAGGTAGCTGTTTATCAGTAAATATCTCCACTGAGATTAAGAAAAGCAGTAGCTTAATAAATTAAGTACTTCCTGGTATGGTTACTGTACTGGTAACTCCCCAAAAGAATCTGGATTGTGGTGAGGGAACAGAGAAAAAAGCTCATTCAGGACCTGCACTTACGAAGGGGGTAGGCAGCTGTATATCAGGGAGTAAACCTTCTGAGAATAAAAAGAGCTGGAGCTTGTTAAGGTAATTACACAGGGGAAAGGATAATATACTGGGAACTCCTCAGAAGAATCTGATTTGTGGTGAGGGGAGAGAGATAAAAGCTCATTTAGGAACGACATGAACATGCTGCGTAGGTAGCTGTTTATCAGTAAATATCTCCACTGAGATTAAGAAAAGCAGTAGCTTAATAAATTAAGTACTTCCTGGTATGGTTACTGTACTGGTAACTCCCAAAAGAATCTGGATTGTGGTGAGGGAACAGAGAAAAAAGCTCATTCAGGACCTGCACTTACGAAGGGGGTAGGCAGCTGTATATCAGGGAGTAAACCTTCTGAGAATAAAAACAGCTGGAGCTTGTTAAGGTAATTACACAGGGGAAAGGATAATGTACTGGGAACTCCTCAGAAGAATCTGATTTGTGGTGAGGGGAGAGAGATAAAAGCTCATTTAGGAACGACATGAACATGCTGCGTAGGTAGCTGTTTATCAGTAAATATCTCCACTGAGATTAAGAAAAGCAGTAGCTTAATAAATTAAGTACTTCCTGGTATGGTTACTGTACTG
>NW_025962074.1:0-33688 GCF_023159225.1 Perognathus longimembris pacificus | reverse complement strand
TAACAGCTTACCTACGCAGCATGTACATGTCGTTCCTAAATGAGCTTTTATCTCTCTCCCCTCACCAAAAATCAGATTCTTCTGAGGAGTAACCAGTACATTATCCTTTCCCCTGTGTAATACCCTTACCAAGCTCCAGCTGTTTTTATTCTCAGAAGGTTTACTCCCTGATATACAGCTGCCTACCCCCTTCGTAAGTGCAGGTTCTAAATGAGCTTTTTTCTCTGTTCTCTCACCACAATCCAGATTCTTTTGGGGAGTTACCAGTACAGTAACCATACCAGGAAGTACTTAATTTATTAAGCTACTGCTTTTCTTAATCTCAGAGGAGATATTTACTGATAAACAGCTACCTACGCAGCACGTTCATGTCGTTCCTAAATGAGCTTTTATCACTCTCCCCTCACCACAAATCAGATTCTTCTGAGGAGTTCCCAGTAAATTATCCTTTCCCCTGTGTAATTACCTTAAAAAGCTCCAGCTGTTTTTATTCTCAGAAGGTTTACTCCCTGATATACAGCTACCTACCCCCTTCGTAAGTGCTGATCCTAAATGAGCTTTTTTCTCTGTTCCCTCACCACATTCCAGATTCTTTTGGGGAGTTACCAGTACAGTAACCATACAGGAAGAAACTTAATTTATTAAGCTACTGCTTTTCTTAATCTCAGTGGAGATATTCACTGATAAACAGCTACCTACGCAGCATGTTCATGTCGTTCCTAAATGAGCTTTTATCTCTCTCCGCTCACCACAAATCAGATTCTTCTGAGGAGTTCCCAGTACATTATCCTTTCCCCTGTGTAATTACCTTAACAAGCTCCAGCTGTTTTTATTCTCAGAAGGTTTACTCCCTGATATACACCTGCCTACCCCCTTCGTAAGTGCAGGTCCTAAATGAGCTTTTTTCTCTGTTCCCTCACACAATCCAGATTCTTTTGGGGAGTTACCAGTACAGTAACCATACCAGGAAGTACTTAATTTATTGAGCTACTGCTTTTCTTAATCTCAGTGGAGATATTTACTGATAAACAGCTACCTACGCAGCATGTTCATGTCGTTCCTAAATGAGCTTTTATCTCTCCCCTCACCACAAATCAGATTCTTCTGAGGAGTTCCCAGTACATTATCCTTTCCCCTGTGTAATTATCTTAACAAGCTCCAGCTGTTTTTATTCTCAGAAGGTTTACTCCCTGATATACAGCTGCCTACCCCCTTCGTAAGTGCAGGTCCTAAATGAGCTTTTTTTCTCTGTTCCCTCACCACAATCCAGATTCTTTTGGGGAGTTACCAGTACAGTAACCATACCAGGAAGTACTTAATTTATTAAGCTACTGCTTTTCTTAATCTCAGTGGAGATATTTACTGATAAACAGCTACCTACGCAGCATGTTCATGTCGTTCCTAAATGAGCTTTTATCTCTCTCCCCTCACCACAAATCAGATTCTTCTGAGGAGTTCCCAGTACATTATCCTTTCCCCTGTGTAATTACCTTAACAAGCTCCAGCTGTTTTTATTCTCAGAATGTTTACTCCTGATATACAGCTGCCTACCCCCTTCGTAAGTGCAGGTCCTAAATGAGCTTTTTTTCTCTGTTCCCTCACCCCAATCCAGATTCTTTTGGGAGTTACCAGTACAGTAACCATACCAGGAAGTACTTAATTTATTAAGCTACTGCTTTTCTTAATCTCAGTGGAGATATTTACTGATAAACTGCTACTTACGCAGCACGTTCATGTCGTTCCTAATGAGCTTTATCTCTCTCCCCTCACCACAAATCAGATTCTTCAGAGGAGTTCCCAGTACATTATCCTTTCCCCTGTGTAATTACCTTAACAAGCTCCAGCTGTTTTTATTCTCAGAAGGTTTACTCCCTGATATACAGCTGCCCACCCCCTTCGTAAGTGCAGGTCCTAAATGAGCTTTTTTCTCTGTTCCCTCACCACAATCCAGATTCTTTTGGGGAGTTACCAGTACAGTAACCATACCAGGAAGTACTTAATTTATTAAGCTACTGCTTTTCTTAATCTCAGTGGAGATATTTACTGATAAACAGCTACCTACGCAGCATGTTCATATCGTTCCTAAATGAGCTTTTATCTCTCTCAACTCACCACAAATCAGATTCTTCTGAGGAGTTCCCAGTACATTATCCTTTCCCCTGTGTAATTACCTTAACAAGCTCCAGCTGTTTTTATTCTCAGAAGGTTTACTCCCTGATATACAGCTGCCTACCCCCTTCGTAAGTGCAGGTCCTAAATGAGCTTTTTTCTCTGTTCCCTCACCACAATCCAGATTCTTTTGGGGAGTTACCAGTACAGTAACCATACCAGGAAGTACTTAATTTATTAAGCTACTGCTTTTCTTAATCTCAGTGGAGATATTTACTGGTAAACAGCTACCTACGCAGCATGTTCATGTCGTTCCTAAATGAGCTTTTATCTCTCTCCCCTCACCACAAATCAGATTCTTCTGAGGAGTTCCCAGTACATTATCCTTTCCCCTGTGTAATTACCTTAACAAGCTCCAGCTGTTTTTATTCTCAGAAGGTTTACTCCCTGATATACAGCTGCCTACCCCCTTCGTAAGTGCAGGTCCTAAATGAGCTTTTTTCTCTGTTCCCTCACCACAATCCAGATTCTTTTGGGGAGTTACCAGTACAGTAACCATACCAGGAAGTACTTAATTTATTAAGCTACTGCTTTTCTTAATCTCAGTGGAGATATTTACTGATAAACAGCTACCTACGCAGCATGTTCATGTCGTTCCTAAATGAGCTTTATCTCTCTCCCCTCACCACAATCAGATTCTTCTGATAAGTTCCCAGTACATTATCCTTTCCCCTGTGTAATTACCTTAACAAGCTCCAGCTGTTTTTATTCTCAGAAGGTTTACTCCCTGATATACAGCTGCCTACCCCCTTCGTAAGTGCAGGTCCTAAATGAGCTTTTTTCTCTGTTCCCTCACCACAATCCAGATTCTTTTGGGGAGTTACCAGTACAGTAACCTTACCAAGAAGTACTTAATTTATTAAGCTATTGCTTTTCTTAATGTCAGTGGAGATATTTACTGATAAACAGCTACCTACGCAGCATGTTCATGTCGTTCCTAAATGAGCTTTTATCTCTCTCCCCTCACCACAAATCAGATTCTTCTGAGGAGTTCCCAGTACATTATCCTTTCCCCTTTGTAATTATCTTAACAAGCTCCAGCTGTTTTTATTCTCAGACGTTTACTCCCTGATATACAGGTGCCTACCCCCTCGTAAGTGCAGGTCCTAAATGAGCTTTATTCTCTGTTCCCTCACCACAATCCAGATTCTTTTGGGAGTTACCAGTACAGTAACCATACCAGGAAGTACTTAATTTATTAAGCTACTGCTTTTCTTAATCTCAGTGGAGATATTTACTGATAAACAGCTACGTACGCAGCATGTTCATGTCGTTCCTAAATGAGCTTTTATCTCTCTCCCCTCACCACAAATCAGATTCTTCTGAGGAGTTCCCAGTACATTATCCTTTCCCCTGTGTAAATACCTTAACAAGCTCCAGCTGTTTTTATTCTCAGAAGGTTTACTCCCTGATATACAGCTGCCTACCCCCTTCGTAAGTGCAGGTCCTGAATGAGCTTTTTTCTCTGTTCCCTCATCACAATCCAGATTCTTTTGGGGAGTTACCAGTACAGTAACCATACCAGGAAGTACTTAATTTATTAAGCTACTGCTTTTCTTAATCTCAGTGGAGATATTTACTGATAAACAGCTACCTACGCAGCATGTTTATGTCGTTCCTAAATGAGCTTTTATCTCTCTCCCCTCACCACAAATCAGATTCTTCTGAGGAGTTCCCAGTACATTATCCTTTCCCCTGTGTAATTACCTTAACAAGCTCCAGCTGTTTTTATTCTCAGAAGGTTTACTCCCTGATATACAGCTGCCTACCCCCTTCGTAAGTGCAGGTCCTAAATGAGCTTTTTTCTCTGTTCCCTCACCACAATCCAGATTCTTTTGGGAGTTACCAGTACAGTAACCATACCAGGAAGTACTTAATTTATTAAGCTACTGCTTTTCTTAATCTCAGTGGAGATATTTACTGATAAACAGCTACCTACGTAGCATGTTCATGTCGTTCCTAAATGAGTTTTTTATCTCTCTCTCCTCACCACAAATCACATTCTTCTGAGGAGTTCCCAATACATTATCCTTTCCCCTGTGTAATTACCTTAACAAGCTCCAGCTGTTTTTATTCTCAGAAGGTTTACTCCCTGATATACAGCTGCCTACCCCCTTCGTAAGTGCAGGTCCTAAATGAGCTTTTTTCTCTGTTCCCTCACCACAATCCAGATTCTTTTGGGGAGTTACCAGTACAGTAACCATACCAGGAAGTACTTAATTTATTAAGCTACTGCTTTTCTTAATCTCAGTGGAGATATTTACTGATAAACAGCTACCTACGCAGCATGTTCATGTCGTTCCTAAATGAGCTTTTATCTCTCTCCTCTCACCACAAATCACATTCTTCTGAGGAGTTCCCAGTACATTATCCTTTCCCCTGTGTAATTACCTTAACAAGCTCCCGCTGTTTTTATTCTCAGAAGGTTTACTCCCTGATATACAGCTGCCTAACCCCTTCGTAAGTGCAGGTCCTAAATGAGCTTTTTTCTCTGTTCCCTCACCACAATCCAGATTCTTTTGGGGAGTTACCAGTACAGTAACCATACCAGGAAGTACTTAATTTATTAAGCTACTGCTTTTCTTAATCTCAGTGGAGATATTTACTGATAAACAGCTACCTACGCAGCATGTTCATGTCGTTCCTAAATGAGCTTTTATCTCTCTCCCCTCACCACAAATCAGATTCTTCTGAGGAATTCCCAGTACATTTTCCTTTCCCCTGTGTAATTACCTTAACAAGCTCCAGCTGTTTTTATTCTCAGAAGGTTTACTCCCTGATATACAGCTGCCTACCCCCTTCGTAAGTGCAGGTCCTGAATTAGCTTTTTTCTTTGTTCCCTCACCACAATCCAGATTCTTTTGGGGAGTTACCAGTACAGTAACCATACCAGGAAGTACTTAATTTATTAAGCTACTGCTTTTCTTAATCTCAGTGGAGATATTTACTGATAAACAGCTACCTACGCAGCATGTTCATGTCGTTCCTAAATGAGCTTTTATCTCTCTCCCCTCACCACAAATCAGATTCTTCTGAGGAGTTCCCAGTACATTATCCTTTCCCCTGTGGAATTACCTTAACAATCTCCAGCTGTTTTTATTCTCAGAAGGTTTACTCCCTGATATACAGCTCCCTACCCCCTTCGTAAGTGCAGGTCCTAAATGAGCTTTATTCTCTGTTCCCTCACCACAATCCAGATTCTTTTGGGGAGTTACCAGTACAGTAACCATATCAGAAAGTACTTAATTTATTAAGCTACTGCTTTTCTTAATCTCAGTGGAGATATTTACTGATAAACAGCTACCTACGCAGCATGTTCATGTCGTTCCTAAGTGAGCTTTTATCTCTCTCCCCTCACCACAAATCAGATTCTTCTGAGGAGTTCCCAGTACATTATCCTTTCCCCTGTGTAATTACCTTAACAAGCTCCAGCTGTTTTTATTCTCAGAAGGTTTACTCCCTGATATGCAGCTGCCTACCCCCTTCGTAAGTGCAGGTCCTCAATGAGCTTTTTTCTCTGTTCCCTCACCACAATCCAGATTCTTTTGGGGAGTTACCAGTACAGTAACCATACCAGGAAGTACTTAATTTATTAAGCTACTGCTTTTCTTAATCTCAGTGGAGATATTCACTGATAAACAGCTACTTACGCAGCATGTTCATGTCGTTCCTAAATGAGCTTTTATCTCTCTCCGCTCACCACAAATCAGATTCTTCTGAGGAGTTCCCAGTACATTATCCTTTCCCCTGTGTAATTACCTTAACAAGCTCCAGCTGTTTTTATTCTCAGAAGGTTTACTCCCTGATATACAGCTGCCTACCCCCTTCGTAAGTGCAGGTCCTCAATGAGCTTTTTTCTCTGTTCCCTCACCACAATCCAGATTCTTTTGGGGAGTTACCAGTACAGTAACCATACCAGGAAGTACTTAATTTATTAAGCTACTGCTTTTCTTAATCTCAGTGGAGATATTTACTGATAAACAGCTACCTACGCAGCATGTTCATGTCGTTCCTAAATGAGCTTTTATCTCTCTCCCCTCACCACAAATCAGATTCTTCTGAGGAGTTCCCAGTACATTATCCTTTCCCCTTTGTAATTACCTTAACAAGCTCCAGCTGTTTTTATTCTCAGAAGGTTTACTCCCTGATATACAGCTGCCTACCCCCTTAGTAAGTGTAGGTCCTAAATGAGCTTTTTTCTCTGTTCCCTCACCACAATCCAGATTCTTCTGGGGAGTTACCAGTACAGTAACCATACCAGGAAGTACTTAATTTATTAAGCTACTGCTTTTCTTAATCTCAGTGGAGATATTTACTGATAAACAGCTACCTACGCAGCATGTTCATGTCGTTCCTAAATGAGCTTTTATCTCTCTCCCCTCACCACAAATTAGATTCTTCTGAGGAGTTCCCAGTACATTATCCTTTCCCCTGTGTAATTACCTTAACAAGCTCCAGCTGTTTTTATTCTCAGAAGGTTTACTCCCTGATATACAGCTGCCTACCCCCTTCGTAAGTGCAGGTCTTAAATGAGCTTTTTTCTCTGTTCCCTCACCACAATCCAGATTCTTTTGGGGAGTTACCAGTACAGTAACCATACCAGGAAGTACTTAATTTATTAAGCTACTGCTTTTCTTAATCTCAGTGGAGATATTTACTTATAAACAGCTACCTACGCAGCATGTTCATGTCGTTCCTAAATGAACTTTTATCTCTCTCCCCTCACCACAAATCAGATTCTTCAGAGGAGTTCCCAGTACATTATCCTTTCCCCTGTGTAATTACCTTAACAAGCTCCAGCTGTTTTTATTCTCAGAAGGTTTACTCCCTGATATACAGCTGCCTACCCCCTTCGTAAGTGCAGGTCCTAAATGAGCTTTTTTCTCTGTTCCCTCACCACAATCCAGATTCTTTTGGGGAGTTACCAGTACAGTAACCATACCAGGAAGTACTTAATTTATTAAGCTACTGCTTTTCTAAATCTCAGTGGAGATATTTACTGATAAACAGCTACCTACGCAGCATGTACATGTCGTTCCTAAATGAGCTTTTATCTCTCTCCCCTCACCACAAATCAGATTCTTCTGAGGAGTTCCCAGTACATTATCCTTTCCCCTGTGTAATTACCTTAACAAGCTCCAGCTGTTTTTATTCTCAGAAGTTTTACTCCCTGATATACAGCTGCCTACCCCCTTCGTAAGTGCAGGTCCTAAATGAGCTTTTTTCTCTGTTCCCTCACCACAATCCAGATTCTTTTGGGAGTTACCAGTACAGTAACCATACCAGGAAGTACTTAATTTATTAAGCTACTGCTTTTCTTAATCTCAGTGGAGATATTTACTGATAAACAGCTACCTACGCAGCATGTTCATGTCGTTCCTAAATGAGCTTTTATCTCTCTCCCCTCACCACAAATCAGATTCTTCTGAAGAGTTCCCAGTACATTATCCTTTCCCCTGTGTAATTACCTTAACAAGCTCCAGCTGTTTTTATTCTCAGAAGGTTTACTCCCTGATATACAGCTGCCTACCCCCTTCGTAAGTGTAGGTCCTAAATGAGCTTTTTTCTCTGTTCCCTCACCACAATCCAGATTCTTCTGGGGAGTTACCAGTACAGTAACCATACCAGGAAGTACTTAATTTATTAAGCTACTGCTTTTTTTAATCTCAGTGGAGATATTTACTGATAAACAGCTACCTACGCAGCATGTCATGTCGTTCCTAAATGAGCTTTTATCTCTCTCCCCTCACCACAAATCAGATTCTTCTGAGGAGTTCCCAGTACATTATCCTTTCCCCTTTGTAATTACCTTAACAAGCTCCAGCTGTTTTTATTCTCAGACGTTTACTCCCTGATATACAGCTGCCTACCCCCTTCGTAAGTGCAGGTCCTAAATGAGCTTTTTTCTCTGTTCCCTCACCACAATCCAGATTCTTTTGGGGAGTTACCAGTACAGTAACCATACCAGGAAGTACTTAATTTATTAAGCTACTGCTTTTCTTAATCTCAGTGGAGATATTTACTGATAAACAGCTACGTAAGCAGCATGTTCATGTCGTTCCTAAATGAGCTTTTATCTCTCTCCCCTCACCACAAATCAGATTCTTCTGAGGAGTTCCCAGTACATTATCCTTTCCCCTGTGTAATTACCTTAACAAGCTCCAGCTGTTTTTATTCTCAGAAGGTTTACTCCCTGATATACAGCTGCCTACCCCCTTCGTAAGTGCAGGTCCTGAATGAGCTTTTTTCTCTGTTCCCTCACCACAATCCAGATTCTTTTGGGGAGTTACCAGTACAGTAACCATACCAGGAAGTACTTAATTTATTAAGCTACTGCTTTTCTTAATCTCAGTGGAGATATTTAGTGATAAACAGCTACCTACGCAGCATGTTCATGTCGTTCCTAAATGAGCTTTTATCTCTCTCCCCTCACCACAAATCAGATTCTTCTGAGGAGTTCCCAGTACATTATCCTTTCCCCTGTGTAATTACCTTAACAAGCTCCAGCTGTTTTTATTCTCAGAAGGTTTACTCCCTGATATACAGCTGCCTACCCCCTTCGTAAGTGCAGGTCCTAAATGAGCTTTTTTCTCTGTTCCCTCACCACAATCCAGATTCTTTTGGGGAGTTACCAGTACAGTAACCATACCAGGAAGTACTTAATTTATTAAGCTACTGCTTTTCTTAATCTCAGTGGAGATATTTACTGATAAACAGCTACCTACGCAGCATGTTCATGTCGTTCCTAAATGAGCTTTTATCTCTCTCCCCTCACCACAAATCACATTCTTCTGAGGAGTTCCCAGTACATTATCCTTTCCCCTGTGTAATTACCTTAAGAAGCTCCAGTTGTTTTTATTCTCAGAAGGTTTACTCCCTGATATACAGCTGCCTACCCCCTTCGTAAGTGCAGGTCCTAAATGAGCTTTTTTCTCTGTTCCCTCACCACAATCCAGATTCTTTTGGGGAGTTACCAGTACAGTAACCATACCAGGAAGTACTTAATTTATTAAGCTACTGCTTTTCTTAATCTCAGTGGAGATATTTACTGATAAACAGCTACCTACGCAGCATGTTCATGTCGTTCCTAAATGAGCTTTTATCTCTCTCCCCTCACCACAAATCACATTCTTCTGAGGAGTTCCCAGTACATTATCCTTTCCCCTGTGTAATTACCTTAACAAGCTCCCGCTGTTTTTATTCTCAGAAGGTTTACTCCCTGATATACAGCTGCCTACCCCCTTCGTAAGTGCAGGTCCTAAATGAGCTTTTTTCTCTGTTCCCTCACCACAATCCAGATTCTTTTGGGGAGTTGCCAGTACAGTAACCATACCAGGAAGTACTTAATTTATTAAGCTACTGCTTTTCTTAATCTCAGTGGAGATATTTACTGATAAACAGCTACCTACGCAGCATGTTCATGTCGTTGCTAAATGAGCTTTTTTCTCTCTCCCCTCACCACAAATCAGATTCTTCTGAGGAGTTCCCAGTACATTATCCTTTCCCCTGTGTAATTACCTTAACAAGCTCCCGCTGTTTTTATTCTCAGAAGGTTTACTCCCTGATATACAGCTGCCTACCCCCTTCGTAAGTGCAGGTCCTAAATGAGCTTTTTTCTCTGTTCCCTCACCACAATCCAGATTCTTTTGGGGAGTTACCAGTACAGTAACCATACCAGGAAGTACTTAATTTATTAAGCTACTGATTTTCTTAATCTCAGTGGAGATATTTACTGATAAACAGCTACCTACGCAGCATGTTCATGTCGTTCCTAAATGAGCTTTTATCTCTCTCCCCTCACCACAAATCAGATTCTTCTGAGAAGTTCCCAGTACATTTTCCTTTCCCCTGTGTAATTACCTTAACAAGCTCCAGCTGTTTTTATTCTCAGAAGGTTTACTCCCTGATATACAGCTGCCTACCCCCTTCGTAAGTGCAGGTCCTGAATTAGCTTATTTCTTTGTTACCTCACCACAATCCAGATTCTTTTGGGGAGTTACCAGTACAGTAACCATACCAGGAAGTACTTAATTTATTAAGCTACTGCTTTTCTTAATCTCAGTGGAGATATTTACTGATAAACAGCTACCTACGCAGCATGTTCATGTCGTTCCTAAATGAGCTTTTATCTCTCTCGACTCACCACAAATCAGATTCTTCTGAGGAGTTCTCAGTACATTATCCTTTCCCCTGTGTAATTACCTTAACCAGCTCCAGCTGTTTTTATTCTCAGAAGGTTTACTCCCTGATATGCAGCTGCCTACCCCCTTCGTAAGTGCAGGTCCTAAATGAGCTTTTTTCTCTGTTCCCTCACCACAATCCAGATTCTTTTGGGGAGTTACCAGTACAGTAACCATACCAGGAAGTACTTAATTTATTAAGCTACTGCTTTTCTTAATCTCAGTGGAGATATTTACTGATAAACAGCTACCTACGCAGCATGTTCATGTCGTTCCTAAATGAGCTTTTATCTCTCTCCCCTCATCACAAATCAGATTCTTCTGAAGAGTTCCCAGTACATTATCCTTTCCCCTGTGTAATTACCTTAACAAGCTCCAGCTGTTTTTATTCTCAGAAGGTTTACTCCCTGATATACAGCTGCCTACCCCCTTCGTAAGTGCAGGTCCTAAATGAGCTTTTTTCTCTGTTCCCTCACCACAATCCAGTTTCTTTTGGGGAGTTACCAGTACAGTAACCATACCAGGAAGTACTTAATTTATTAAGCTACTGCTTTTCTTAATCTCAGTGGAGATATTTACTGATAAACAGCTACCTACGCAGCATGTTCATGTCGTTCCTAAATGAGCTTTTATCTCTCTCCCCTCACCACAAATCACATTCTTCTGAGGAGTTCCCAGTACATTATCCTTTCCCCTGTGTAATTACCTTAACAAGTTCCAGTTGTTTTTATTCTCAGAAGGTTTACTCCCTGATATACAGCTGCCTACCCCCTTCGTAAGTGCAGGTCCTAAATGAGCTTTTTTCTCTGTTCCCTCACAACAATCCAGATTCTTTTGGGGAGTTACCAGTACAGTAACCATACCAGGAAGTACTTAATTTATTAAGCTACTGCTTTTCTTAATCTCAGTGGAGATATTTACTGATAAACAGCTACCTACGCAGCATGTTCATGTCGTTCCTAAATGAGCTTTTATCTCTCTCCCCTCACCACAAATCACATTCTTCTGAGGAGTTCCCAGTACATTATCCTTTCCCCTGTGTAATTACCTTAACAAGCTCCCGCTGTTTTTATTCTCAGAAGGTTTACTCCCTGATATACAGCTGCCTACCCCCTTCGTAAGTGCAGGTCCTAAATGAGCTTTTTTCTCTGTTCCCTCACCACAATCCAGATTCTTTTGGGGAGTTACCAGTACAGTAACCATACCAGGAAGTACTTAATTTATTAAGCTACTGCTTTTCTTAATCTCAGTGGAGATATTTACTGATAAACGGCTACCTACGCAGCATGTTCATGTCGTTCCTAAATGAGCTTTTATCTCTCTCCCCTCACCACAAATCAGATTCTTCTGAGGAGTTCCCAGTACATTTTCCTTTCCCCTGTGTAATTACCTTAACAAGCTCCAGCTGTTTTTATTCTCAGAAGGTTTACTCCCTGATATACAGCTGCCTACCCCCTTCGTAAGTGCAGGTCCTGAATTAGCTTTTTTCTTTGTTCCCTCACAACAATCCAGATTCTTTTGGGGAGTTACCAGTACAGTAACCATACCAGGAAGTACTTAATTTATTAAGCTACTGCTTTTCTTAATCTCAGTGGAGATATTTACTGATAA
This sequence comes from Perognathus longimembris pacificus, assembly GCF_023159225.1. Taxonomy (NCBI): domain Eukaryota; kingdom Metazoa; phylum Chordata; class Mammalia; order Rodentia; family Heteromyidae; genus Perognathus; species Perognathus longimembris. The sequence goes on along the minus strand of NW_025962074.1, from coordinate 21,728 downwards.
ACAGCTACCTACGCAGCATGTTCATGTCGTTCCTAAATGAACTTTTATCTCTCTCCCCTCACCTCAAATCAGATTCTTCAGAGGAGTTCCCAGTACATTATCCTTTCCCCTGTGTAATTACCTTAACAAGCTCCAGCTGTTTTTATTCTCAGAAGGTTTACTCCCTGATATACAGCTGCCTACCCCCTTCGTAAGTGCAGGTCCTAAATGAGCTTTTTTCTCTGTTCCCTCACCACAATCCAGATTCTTTTGGGGAGTTACCAGTACAGTAACCATACCAGGAAGTACTTAATTTATTAAGCTACTGCTTTTCTAAATCTCAGTGGAGATATTTACTGATAAACAGCTACCTACGCAGCATGTTCATGTCGTTCCTAAATGAGCTTTTATCTCTCTCCCCTCACCACAAATCAGATTCTTCTGAGGAGTTCCCAGTACATTATCCATTCCCCTATGTAATTACCTTAACAAGCTCCAGCTGTTTTTATTCTCAGAAGTTTTACTCCCTGATATACAGCTGCCTACCCCCTTCGTAAGTGCAGGCCCTAAATGAGCTTTTTTCTCTGTTCCCTCACCACAATCCAGATTCTTTTGGGGAGTTACCAGTACAGTAACCATACCAGGAAGTACTTAATTTATTAAGCTACTGCTTTTCTTAATCTCAGTGGAGATATTTACTGATAAACAGCTACCTACGCAGCATGTTCATGTCGTTCCTAAATGAGCTTTTATCTGTCTCCCCTCATCACAAATCAGATTCTTCTGAAGAGTTCCCAGTACATTATCCTTTCCCCTGTGTAATTACCTTAACAAGCTCCAGCTGTTTTTATTCTCAGAAGGTTTACTCCCTGATATACAGCTGCCTACCCCCTTCGTAAGTGCAGGTCCTAAATGAGCTTTTTTCTCTGTTCCCTCACCACAATCCAGATTCTTTTGGGAGTTACCAGTACAGTAACCATACCAGGAAGTACTTAATTTATTAAGCTACTGCTTTTCTTAATCTCAGTGGAGATATTTACTGATAAACAGCTACCTACGCAGCATGTTCATGTCGTTCCTAAATGAGCTTTTATCTCTCTCCCCTCACCACAAATCACATTCTTCTGAGGAGTTCCCAGTACATTATCCTTTCCCCTGTGTAATTACCTTAACAAGCTCCAGCTGTTTTTATTCTCAGAAGGTTTACTCCCTGATATACAGCTGCCTACCCCCTTCGTAAGTGCAGGTCCTAAATGAGCTTTTTTCTCTGTTCCCTCACAACAATCCAGATTCTTTTGGGGAGTTACCAGTACAGTAACCATACCAGGAAGTACTTAATTTATTAAGCTACTGCTTTTCTTAATCTCAGTGGATATATTTACTGATAAACAGCTACCTACGCAGCATGTTCATGTCGTTCCTAAATGAGCTTTTATCTCTCTCCCCTCACCACAAATCACATTCTTCTGAGGAGTTCCCAGTACATTATCCTTTCCCCTGTGTAATTACCTTAACAAGCTCCCGCTGTTTTTATTCTCAGAAGGTTTACTCCCTGATATACAGCTGCCTACCCCCTTCGTAAGTGCAGGTCCTAAATGAGCTTTTTTCTCTGTTCCCTCACCACAATCCAGATTCTTTTGGGGACTTACCAGTACAGTAACCATACCAGGAAGTACTTAATTTATTAAGCTACTGCTTTTCTTAATCTCAGTGGAGATATTTACTGATAAACAGCTACCTACGCAGCATGTTCATGTCGTTCCTAAATGAGCTTTTATCTCTCTCCCCTCACCACAAATCAGATTCTTCTGAGGAGTTCCCAGTACATTATCCTTTCCCCTGTGGAATTACCTTAACAATCTCCAGCTGTTTTTATTCTCAGAAGGTTTACTCCCTGATATACAGCTGCCTACCCCCTTCGTAAGTGCAGGTCCTAAATGAGCTTTATTCTCTGTTCCCTCACCACAATCCAGATTCTTTTGGGGAGTTACCAGTAGAGTAACCATATCAGAAAGTACTTAATTTATTAAGCTACTGCTTTTCTTAATCTCAGTGGAGATATTTACTGATAAACAGCTACCTACGCAGCATGTTCATGTCGTTCCTAAGTGAGCTTTTATCTCTCTCCCCTCACCACAAATCAGATTCTTCTGAGGAGTTCCCAGTACATTATCCTTTCCCCTGTGTAATTACCTTAACAAGCTCCAGCTGTTTTTATTCTCAGAAGGTTTACTCCCTGATATGCAGCTGCCTACCCCCTTCGTAAGTGCAGGTCCTCAATGAGCTTTTTTCTCTGTTCCCTCACCACAATCCAGATTCTTTTGGGGAGTTACCAGTACAGTAACCATACCAGGAAGTACTTAATTTATTAAGCTACTGCTTTTCTTAATCTCAGTGGAGATATTCACTGATAAACAGCTACCTACGCAGCATGTTCATGTCGTTCCTAAATGAGCTTTTATCTCTCTCCGCTCACCACAAATCAGATTCTTCTGAGGAGTTCCCAGTACATTATCCTTTCCCCTGTGTAATTACCTTAACAAGCTCCAGCTGTTTTTATTCTCAGAAGGTGTACTCCCTGATATACAGCTGCCTACCCCCTTCGTAAGTGCAGGTCCTCAATGAGCTTTTTTCTCTGTTCCCTCACCACAATCCAGATTCTTTTGGGGAGTTACCAGTACAGTAACCATACCAGGAAGTACTTAATTTATTAAGCTACTGCTTTTCTTAATCTCAGTGGAGATATTTACTGATAAACAGCTACCTACGCAGCATGTTCATGTCGTTCCTAAATGAGCTTTTATCTCTCTCCCCTCACCACAAATCAGATTCTTCTGAGGAGTTCCCAGTACATTATCCTTTCCCCTGTGTAATTACCTTAACAAGCTCCAGCTGTTTTTATTCTCAGAAGGTTTACTCCCTGATATACAGCTGCCTAGCCCCTTCGTAAGTGTAGGTCCTAAATGAGCTCTTTTCTCTGTTCCCTCACCACAATCCAGATTCTTCTGGGGAGTTACCAGTACAGTAACCATACCAGGAAGTACTTAATTTATTAAGCTACTGCTTTTCTTAATCTCAGTGGAGATATTTACTGATAAACAGCTACCTACGCAGCATGTTCATGTCGTTCCTAAATGAGCTTTTATCTCTCTCCCCTCACCACAAATCAGATTCTTCTGAGGAGTTCCCAGTACATTATCCTTTCCCCTGTGTAATTACCTTAACAAGCTCCAGCTGTTTTTATTCTCAGAAGTTTTACTCCCTGATATACAGCTGCCTACCCCCTTCGTAAGTGCAGGTCTTAAATGAGCTTTTTTCTCTGTTCCCTCACCACAATCCAGATTCTTTTGGGGAGTTACCAGTACAGTAACCATACCAGGAAGTACTTAATTTATTAAGCTACTGCTTTTCTTAATCTCAGTGGAGATATTTACTGATAAACAGCTACCTACGCAGCATGTTCATGTCGTTCCTAAATGAACTTTTATCTCTCTCCCCTCACCACAAATTAGATTCTTCAGAGGAGTTCCCAGTACATTATCCTTTCCCCTGTGTAATTACCTTAACAAGCTCCAGCTGTTTTTATTCTCAGAAGGTTTACTCACTGATATACAGCTGCCTACCCCCTTCGTAAGTGCAGGTCCTAAATGAGCTTTTTTCTCTGTTCCCTCACCACAATCCAGATTCTTTTGGGGAGTTACCAGTACAGTAACCATACCAGGAAGTACTTAATTTATTAAGCTACTGCTTTTCTTAATCTCAGTGGAGATATTTACTGATAAACAGCTACCTACGCAGCATGTTCATGTCGTTCCTAAATGAGCTTTTATCTCTCTCCCCTCACCACAAATCAGATTCTTCTGAGGAGTTCCCAGTACATTTTCCTTTCCCCTGTGTAATTACCTTAACAAGCTCCAGCTGTTTTTATTCTCAGAAGGTTTACTCCCTGATATACAGCTGCCTACCCCCTTCGTAAGTGCAGGTCCTGAATTAGCTTTTTTCTTTGTTCCCTCACCACAATCCAGATTCTTTTGGGGAGTTACCAGTACAGTAACCATACCAGGAAGTACTTAATTTATTAAGCTACTGCTTTTCTTAATCTCAGTGGAGATATTTACTGATAAACAGCTACCTACGCAGCATGTTCATGTCGTTCCTAAATGAGCTTTTATCTCTCTCCCCTCACCACAAATCAGATTCTTCAGAGGAGTTCCCAGTACATTACCCTTTCCCCTGTGGAATTACCTTAACAATCTCCAGCTGTTTTTATTCTCAGAAGGTTTACTCCCTGATATACAGCTGCCTACCCCCTTCGTAAGTGCAGGTCCTAAATGAGCTTTATTCTCTGTTCCCTCACCACAATCCAGATTCTTTTGGGGAGTTACCAGTACAGTAACCATATCAGAAAGTACTTAATTTATTAAGCTACTGCTTTTCTTAATCTCAGTGGAGATATTTACTGATAAACAGCTACCTACGCAGCATGTTCATGTCGTTCCTAAGTGAGCTTTTATCTCTCTCCCCTCACCACAAATCAGATTCTTCTGAGGAGTTCCCAGTACATTATCCTTTCCCCTGTGTAATTACCTTAACAAGCTCCAGCTGTTTTTATTCTCAGAAGGTTTACTCCCTGATATGCAGCTGCCTACCCCCTTCGTAAGTGCAGGTCCTCAATGAGCTTTTTTCTCTGTTCCCTCACCACAATCCAGATTCTTTTGGGGAGTTACCAGTACAGTAACCATACCAGGAAGTACTTAATTTATTAAGCTACTGCTTTTCTTAATCTCAGTGGAGATATTCACTGATAAACAGCTACCTACGCAGCATGTTCATGTCGTTCCTAAATGAGCTTTTATCTCTCTCCGCTCACCACAAATCAGATTCTTCTGAGGAGTTCCCAGTACATTATCCTTTCCCCTGTGTAATTACCTTAACAAGCTCCAGCTGTTTTTATTCTCAGAAGGTGTACTCCCTGATATACAGCTGCCTACCCCCTTCGTAAGTGCAGGTCCTCAATGAGCTTTTTTCTCTGTTCCCTCACCACAATCCAGATTCTTTTGGGGAGTTACCAGTACAGTAACCATACCAGGAAGTACTTAATTTATTAAGCTACTGCTTTTCTTAATCTCAGTGGAGATATTTACTGATAAACAGCTACCTACGCAGCATGTTCATGTCGTTCCTAAATGAACTTTTATCTCTCTCCCCTCACCACAAATTAGATTCTTCAGAGGAGTCCCCAGTACATTATCCTTTCCCCTGTGTAATTACCTTAACAAGCTCCAGCTGTTTTTATTCTCAGAAGGTTTACTCCCTGATATACAGCTGCCTACCCCCTTCGTAAGTGCAGGTCCTAAATGAGCTTTTTTCTCTGTTCCCTCACCACAATCCAGATTCTTTTGGGGAGTTACCAGTACAGTAACCATACCAGGAAGTACTTAATTTATTAAGCTACTGCTTTTCTTAATCTCAGTGGAGATATTTACTGATAAACAGCTACCTAGGCAGCATGTTCATGTCGTTCCTAAATGAGCTTTTATCTCTCTCCCCTCACCACAAATCAGATTCTTCTGAGGAGTTCCCAGTACATTTTCCTTTCCCCTGTGTAATTACCTTAACAAGCTCCAGCTGTTTTTATTCTCAGAAGTTTTACTCCCTGATATACAGCTGCCTACCCCCTTCGTAAGTGCAGGTCCTGAATTAGCTTTTTTCTTTGTTCCCTCACCACAATCCAGATTCTTTTGGGGAGTTACCAGTACAGTAACCATACCAGGAAGTACTTAATTTATTAAGCTACTGCTTTTCTTAATCTCAGTGGAGATATTTACTGATAAACAGCTACCTACGCAGCATGTTCATGTCGTTCCTAAATGAGCTTTTATCTCTCTCCCCTCACCACAAATCAGATTCTTCTGAGGAATTCCCAGTACATTACCCTTTCCCCTGTGGAATTACCTTAACAATCTCCAGCTGTTTTTATTCTCAGAAGGTTTACTCCCTGATATACAGCTGCCTACCCCCTTCGTAAGTGCAGGTCCTAAATGAGCTTTATTCTCTGTTCCCTCACCACAATCCAGATTCTTTTGGGGAGTTACCAGTACAGTAACCATATCAGAAAGTACTTAATTTATTAAGCTACTGCTTTTCTTAATCTCAGTGGAGATATTTACTGATAAACAGCTACCTACGCAGCATGTTCATGTCGTTCCTAAGTGAGCTTTTAACTCTCTCCCCTCACCACAAATCAGATTCTTCTGAGGAGTTCCCAGTACATTATCCTTTCCCCTGTGTAATTACCTTAACAAGCTCCAGCTGTTTTTATTCTCAGAAGGTTTACTCCCTGATATGCAGCTGCCTACCCCCTTCGTAAGTGCAGGTCCTCAATGAGCTTTTTTCTCTGTTCCCTCACCACAATCCAGATTCTTTTGGGGAGTTACCAGTACAGTAACCATACCAGGAAGTACTTAATTTATTAAGCTACTGCTTTTCTTAATCTCAGTGGAGATATTCACTGATAAACAGCTACCTACGCAGCATGTTCATGTCGTTCCTAAATGAGCTTTTATCTCTCTCCGCTCACCACAAATCAGATTCTTCTGAGGAGTTCCCAGTACATTATCCTTTCCCCTGTGTAATTACCTTAACAAGCTCCAGCTGTTTTTATTCTCAGAAGGTGTACTCCCTGATATACAGCTGCCTACCCCCTTCGTAAGTGCAGGTCCTCAATGAGCTTTTTTCTCTGTTCCCTCACCACAATCCAGATTCTTTTGGGGAGTTACCAGTACAGTAACCATACCAGGAAGTACTTAATTTATTAAGCTACTGCTTTTCTTAATCTCAGTGGAGATATTTACTGATAAACAGCTACCTACGCAGCATGTTCATGTCGTTCCTAAATGAGCTTTTATCTCTCTCCCCTCACCACAAATCAGATTCTTCTGAGGAGTTCCCAGTACATTATCCTTTCCCCTGTGTAATTACCTTAACAAGCTCCAGCTGTTTTTATTCTCAGAAGGTTTACTCCCTGATATACAGCTGCCTACCCCCTTCGTAAGTGTAGGTCCTAAATGATCTTTTTTCTCTGTTCCCTCACCACAATCCAGATTCTTCTGGGGAGTTACCAGTACAGTAACCATACCAGGAAGTACTTAATTTATTAAGCTACTGCTTTTCTTAATCTCAGTGGAGATATTTACTGATAAACAGCTACCTACGCAGCATGTTCATGTCGTTCCTAAATGAGCTTTTATCTCTCTCCCCTCACCACAAATCAGATTCTTCTGAGGAGTTCCCAGTACATTATCCTTTCCCCTGTGGAATTACCTTAACAATCTCCAGCTGTTTTTATTCTCAGAAGGTTTACTCCCTGATATACAGCTGCCTACCCCCTTCGTAAGTGCAGGTCCTAAATGAGCTTTATTCTCTGTTCCCTCACCACAATCCAGATTCTTTTGGGAGTTACCAGTACAGTAACCATATCAGAAAGTACTTAATTTATTAAGCTACTGCTTTTCTTAATCTCAGTGGAGATATTTACTGATAAACAGCTACCTACGCAGCATGTTCATGTCGTTCCTAAGTGAGCTTTTATCTCTCTCCCCTCACCACAAATCAGATTCTTCTGAGGAGTTCCCAGTACATTATCCTTTCCCCTGTGTAATTACCTTAACAAGCTCCAGCTGTTTTTATTCTCAGAAGGTTTACTCCCTGATATGCAGCTGCCTACCCCCTTCGTAAGTGCAGGTCCTCAATGAGCTTTTTTCTCTGTTCCCTCACAACAATCCAGATTCTTTTGGGGAGTTACCAGTACAGTAACCATACCAGGAAGTACTTAATTTATTAAGCTACTGCTTTTCTAAATCTCAGTGGAGATATTCACTGATAAACAGCTACCTACGCAGCATGTTCATGTCGTTCCTAAATGAGCTTTTATCTCTCTCCGCTCACCACAAATCAGATTCTTCTGAGGAGTTCCCAGTACATTATCCTTTCCCCTGTGTAATTACCTTAACAAGCTCCAGCTGTTTTTATTCTCAGAAGGTGTACTCCCTGATATACAGCTGCCTACCCCCTTCGTAAGTGCAGGTCCTCAATGAGCTTTTTTCTCTGTTCCCTCACCACAATCCAGATTCTTTTGGGGAGTTACCAGTACAGTAACCATACCAGGAAGTACTTAATTTATTAAGCTACTGCTTTTCTTAATCTCAGTGGAGATATTTACTGATAAACAGCTACCTACGCAGCATGTTCATGTCGTTCCTAAATGAGCTTTTATCTCTCTCCCCTCACCACAAATCAGATTCTTCTGAGGAGTTCCCAGTACATTATCCTTTCCCCTGTGTAATTACCTTAACAAGCTCCAGCTGTTTTTATTCTCAGAAGGTTTACTCCCTGATATACAGCTGCCTACCCCCTTCGTAAGTGTAGGTCCTAAATGAGCTTTTTTCTCTGTTCCCTCACCACAATCCAGATTCTTCTGGGGAGTTACCAGTACAGTAACCATACCAGGAAGTACTTAATTTATTAAGCTACTGCTTTTCTTAATCTCAGTGGAGATATTTACTGATAAACAGCTACCTACGCAGCATGTTCATGTCGTTCCTAAATGAGCTTTTATCTCTCTCCCCTCACCACAAATCAGATTCTTCTGAGGAGTTCCCAGTACATTATCCTTTCCCCTGTGTAATTACCTTAACAAGCTCCAGCTGTTTTTATTCTCAGAAGGTTTACTCCCTGATATACAGCTGCCTACCCCCTTCGGAAGTGCAGGTCTTAAATGAGCTTTTTTCTCTGTTCCCTCACCACAATCCAGATTCTTTTGGGGAGTTACCAGTACAGTAACCATACCAGGAAGTACTTAATTTATTAAGCTACTGCTTTTCTTAATCTCAGTGGAGATATTTACTGATAAACAGCTACCTACGCAGCATGTTCATGTCGTTCCTAAATGAACTTTTATCTCTCTCCCCTCACCACAAATTAGATTCTTCAGAGGAGTTCCCAGTACATTATCCTTTCCCCTGTGTAATTACCTTAACAAGCTCCAGCTGTTTTTATTCTCAGAAGGTTTACTCCCTGATATACAGCTGCCTACCCCCTTCGTAAGTGCAGGTCCTAAATGAGCTTTTTTCTCTGTTCCCTCACCACAATCCAGATTCTTTTGGGGAGTTACCAGTACAGTAACCATACCAGGAAGTACTTAATTTATTAAGCTACTGCTTTTCTAAATCTCAGTGGAGATATTTACTGATAAACAGCTACCTACGCAGCATGTACATGTCGTTCCTAAATGAGCTTTTATCTCTCTCCCCTCACCACAAATCAGATTCTTCTGAGGAGTTCCCAGTACATTATCCTTTCCCCTGTGTAATTACCTTAACAAGCTCCAGCTGTTTTTATTCTCAGAAGTTTTACTCCCTGATATACAGCTGCCTACCCCCTTCGTAAGTGCAGGTCCTAAATGAGCTTTTTTCTCTGTTCCCTCACCACAATCCAGATTCTTTTGGGGAGTTACCAGTACAGTAACCATACCAGGAAGTACTTAATTTATTAAGCTACTGCTTTTCTTAATCTCAGTGGAGATATTTACTGATAAACAGCTACGTAAGCAGCATGTTCATGTCGTTCCTAAATGAGCTTTTATCTCTCTCCCCTCACCACAAATCAGATTCTTATGAGGAGTTCCCAGTACATTATCCTTTCCCCTGTGTAATTACCTTAACAAGCTCCAGCTGTTTTTATTCTCAGAAGGTTTACTCCCTGATATACAGCTGCCTACCCCCTTCGTAAGTGCAGGTCCTGAATGAGCTTTTTTCTCTGTTCCCTCACCACAATACAGATTCTTTTGGGGAGTTACCAGTACAGTAACCATACCAGGAAGTACTTAATTTATTAAGCTACTGCTTTTCTTAATCTCAGTGGAGATATTTAGTGATAAACAGCTACCTACGCAGCATGTTCATGTCGTTCCTAAATGAGCTTTTATCTCTCTCCCCTCACCACAAATCAGATTCTTCTGAGGAGTTCCCAGTACATTATCCTTTCCCCTGTGTAATTACCTTAACAAGCTCCAGCTGTTTTTATTCTCAGAAGGTTTACTCCCTGATATACAGCTGCCTACCCCCTTCGTAAGTGCAGGTCCTAAATGAGCTTTTTTCTCTGTTCCCTCACCACAATCCAGATTCTTTTGGGAGTTACCAGTACAGTAACCATACCAGAAGTACTTAATTTATTAAGCTACTGCTTTTCTTAATCTCAGTGGAGATATTTACTGATAAACAGCTACCTACGCAGCATGTTCATGTCGTTCCTAAATGAGCTTTTATCTCTCTCCCCTCACCACAAATCACATTCTTCTGAGGAGTTCCCAGTACATTATCCTTTCCCCTGTGTAATTACCTTAACAAGCTCCAGTTGTTTTTATTCTCAGAAGGTTACTCCCTGATATACAGCTGCCTACCCCCTTCGTAAGTGCAGGTCCTAAATGAGCTTTTTTCTCTGTTCCCTCACCACAATCCAGATTCTTTTGGGGAGTTACCAGTACAGTAACCATACCAGGAAGTACTTAATTTATTAAGCTACTGCTTTTCTTAATCTCAGTGGAGATATTTACTGATAAACAGCTACCTACGCAGCATGTTCATGTCGTTCCTAAATGAGCTTTTATCTCTCTCCCCTCACCAACAAATCACATTCTTCTGAGGAGTTCCCAGTACATTATCCTTTCCCGTGTGTAATTACCTTAACAAGCTCCCGCTGTTTTTATTCTCAGAAGGTTTACTCCCTGATATACAGCTGCCTACCCCCTTCGTAAGTGCAGGTCCTAAATGAGCTTTTTTCTCTGTTCCCTCACCACAATCCAGATTCTTTTGGGGAGTTGCCAGTACAGTAACCATACCAGGAAGTACTTAATTTATTAAGCTACTGCTTTTCTTAATCTCAGTGGAGATATTTACTGATAAACAGCTACCTACGAAGCATGTTCATATCGTTCCTAAATGAGCTTTTATCTCTCTCCCCTCACCACAAATCAGATTCTTCTGAGGAGTTCCCAGTACATTATCCTTTCCCTGTGTAATTACCTTAACAAGCTCCCGCTGTTTTTATTCTCAGAAGGTTTACTCCCTGATATACAGCTGCCTACCCCCTTCGTAAGTGCAGGTCCTAAATGATCTTTTTTCTCTGTTCCCTCACCACAATCCAGATTCTTCTGGGGAGTTACCAGTACAGTAACCATACCAGGAAGTACTTAATTTATTAAGCTACTGCTTTTCTTAATCTCAGTGGAGATATTTACTGATAAACAGCTACCTACGCAGCATGTTCATAGTCGTTCCTAAATGAGCTTTTATCTCTCTCCCCTCACCACAAATCAGATTCTTCTGAGGAGTTCCCAGTACATTTTCCTTTCCCCTGTGTAATTACCTTAACAAGCTCCAGCTGTTTTCATTCTCAGAAGGTTACTCCCTGATATACAGCTGCCTACCCCCTTCGTAAGTGCAGGTCCTGAATTAGCTTATTTCTTTGTTACCTCACCACAATCCAGATTCTTTTGGGGAGTTACCAGTACAGTAACCATACCAGGAAGTACTTAATTTATTAAGCTACTGCTTTTCTTAATCTCAGTGGAGATATTTACTGATAAACAGCTACCTACGCAGCATGTTCATGTCGTTCCTAAATGAGCTTTTATCTCTCTCCCCTCACCACAAATCAGATTCTCTGAGGAGTTCCCAGTACATTATCCTTACCCCTGTGTAATTACCTTAACAAGCTCCAGCTGTTTTTATTTCTCAGAAGGTTTACTCCCTGATATGCAGCTGCCTACCCCCTTCGTAAGTGCAGGTCCTCAATAAGCTTTTTTCTCTGTTCCCTCACCACAATCCAGATTCTTTTGGGGAGTTACCAGTACAGTAACCATACCAGGAAGTACTTAATTTATTAAGCTACTGCTTTTCTTATCTCAGTGGAGATATTTACTGATAAACAGCTACGTACGCAGCATGTTCATGTCGTTCCTAAATGAGCTTTTATCTCTCTCCCCCTCACCACAAATCACATTCTTCTGAGGAGTTCCCAGTACATTATCCTTTCCCTGTGTAATTACCTTAACAAGCTCCAGCTGTTTTTATTCTCAGAAGGTTTACTCCCTGATATACAGCTGCCTACCCCCCTTCGTAAGTGTAGGTCCTAAATGAGCTTTTTTCTCTGTTCCTCACCACAATCCAGATTCTTCTGGGGAGTTACCAGTACAGTAACCATACCAGGAAGTACTTAATTTATTAAGCTACTGCTTTCTTAATCTCAGTGGAGATATTTACTGATAAACAGCTACCTACGCAGCATGTTCATGTCGTTCCTAAATGAGCTTTTATCTCTCTCCCCTCACCACAAATCAGATTCTTCTGAGGAGTTCCCAGTACATTATCCTTTCCCCTGTGTAATTACCTTAACAAGGTCCAGCTTTTTTTATTCTCAGAAGGTTTACTCCCTGATATACAGCTGCCTACCCCCTTCGTAAGTGCAGGTCCTAAATGAGCTTTTTTCTCTGTTCCCTCACCACAATCCAGATTCTTTTGGGGAGTTACCAGTACAGTAACCATTCCAGGAAGTACTTAATTTATTAAGCTACTGCTTTTCTTAATCTCAGTGGAGATATTTACTGATAAACAGCTACCTACGCAGCATGTTCATGTCGTTCCTAAATGAGCTTTTATCTCTCTCCCGCTCACCACAAATCAGATTCTTCTGAGGAGTCCCAGTACATTATCCTTTCCCCTGTGTAATTACCTTAACAAGCTCCAGCTGTTTTTATTCTCAGAAGGTTTACTCCCTGATATACAGCTGCCTACCCCCTTCGTAAGTGTAGGTCCTAAATGAGCTTTTTTCTCTGTTCCTCACCACAATCCAGATTCTTCTGGGGAGTTACCAGTACAGTAACCATACCAGGAAGTACTTTCCTTTTTAATTTATTAAGCTACTGCTTTTCTTAATCTCAGTGGAGATATTTACTGATAAACAGCTACCTACGCAGCATGTTCATGTCGTTCTTAAATGAGCTTTTATCTCTCTCCCCCTCACCACAAATCAGATTCTTCTGAGGAGTTCCCAGTACATTATCCTTTCCCCTGTGTAATTACCTTAACAAGCTCCAGCTGTTTTTATTCTCAGAAGTTTTACTCCCTGATATACAGCTGCCTACCCCCTTCGTAAGTGCAGGTCCTAAATGAGCTTTTTTCTCTGTTCCCTCACCACAATCCAGATTCTTTTTGGGGAGTTACCAGTACAGTAACCATACCAGGGAAGTACTTAATTTTTAAGCTACTCCTTTTCTAATCTCAGTGGAGATATTACTGATAAACAGCTACCTACGCAGCATGTTCATGTCGTTCCTAAAATGAGCTTTTATCTCTCTCCCCTCATCACAATCAGATTCTTCTGAAGAGTTCCCAGTACATTATCCTTTCCCCTGTGTAATTACCTTAACAAGCTCCAGCTGTTTTTATTCTCAGAAGGTTTACTCCCTGATATACAGCTGCCTACCCCCTTCGTAAGTGTAGGTCCTAAATGAGCTTTTTTCTCTGTTCCCCTCCACAATCCAGATTCTTCTGGGGAGTTACCAGTACAGTAACCATACCAGGAAGTACTTAATTTATTAAGCTACTGCTTTTTTTAATCTCAGTGGAGATATTTACTGATAAACAGCTACCTACGCAGCATGTTCATGTCGTTCCTAAATGAGCTCTTATCTCTCTCCCCTCACCACAAATCAGATTCTTCTGAGGAGTTCCCAGTACACTTATCCTTTCCCCTTTGTAATTACCTTAACAAGCTCCAGCTGTTTTTATTCTCAGACGGTTTTACTCCCTGATATACAGCTGCCAACCCCCTTCGTAAGTGCAGGTCCTAAATGAGCTTTTTTCTCTGTTCCCTCACCACAATCCAGATTCTTTTGGGGAGTTACCAGTACAGTAACCATACCAGGAAGTACTTAATTTATTAAGCTACTGCTTTTCTTAATCTCAGTGAGATATTTACTGATAAACAGCTACCTACGCAGCATGTTCATGTCGTTCCTAAATGAGCTTTTTATCTCTCTCCCCTCACCACAAATCAGATTCTTCTGAGGAGTTCCCAGTACATTATCCTTTCCCCTGTGTAATTACCTTAACAAGCTCCAGCTGTTTTTATTCTCAGAAGGTTTACTCCCTGATATACAGCTGCCTACCCCCTTCGTAAGTGCAGGTCCTGATGAGCTTTTTTCTCTGTTCCCTCACCACAATCCAGATTCTTTTGGGGAGTTACCAGTACAGTAACCATACCAGGAAGTACTTAATTTATTAAGCTATTGCTTTTCTTAATCTCAGTGGAGATATTTACTGATAAACAGCTACCCTACGCAGCATGTTCATGTCGTTCCTAAATGAGCTTTTATCTCTCTCCCCTCACCACAAATCAGATTCTTCTGAGGAGTTCCAGTACATTACCTTTCCCCTGTGTAATTACCTTAACAAGCTCCAGCTGTTTTTATTCTCAGAAGGTTTACTCCCTGATATACAGCTGCCTACCCCCTTCGTAAGTGCAGGTCCTAAATGAGCTTTTTTCTCTGTTCCCTCACCACAATCCAGATTCTTTTGGGAGTTACCAGTACAGTAACCATACCAGGAAGTACTTAATTTATTAAGCTACTGCTTTTCTTAATCTCAGTGGAGATATTTACTGATAAACAGCTACCTACGCAGCATGTTCATGTCGTTCCTAAATGAGCTTTTATCTCTCCTCCCCTCACCACAAATCACATTCTTCTGAGGAGTTCCCAGTACATTATCCTTTCCCCTGTGTAATTACCTTAACAAGCTCCAGCTCTTTTTATTCTCCAGAAGGTTTACTCCCTGATATACAGCTGCCTACCCCCTTCGTAAGTGCAGGTCCAAAATGAGCTTTTTTCTCTGTTCCCTCACCACAATCCAGATTCTTTTGGGGAGTTACCAGTACAGTAACCATACCAGGAAGTACTTAATTTATTAAGCTACCTGCTTTTCTTTATTTCATTGGAGATATTTACTGATAAACAGCTACCTACGCAGCATGTTCATGTCGTTCCTAATGAGCTTTTATCTCTCTCCCTCACCACAAATCACATTCTTCTGAGGAGTTCCCAGTACATTATCCTTTCCCCTGTGTAATTACCTTAACAAGCTCCCGCTGTTTTTATTCTCAGAAGGGTTACTCCCTGATATATAGCTGCCTACCCCCTTCGTAAGTGCAGGTCCTAAATGAGCTTTTTTCTCTGTTCCCTCACCACAATCTAGATTCTTTTGGGGAGTTACCAGTAACAGTAACCATACCAGGAAGTACTTAGTTTATTAAGCTACTGCTTTCTTAATCTCAGTGGAGATATTTACTGATAAACAGCTACCTACGCAGCATGTTCATGTCGTTCCTAAATGAGCTTTTATCTCTCTCCCCTCACCACAAATCAGATTCTTCTGAGGAGTTCCCAGTACATTATCCTTTCCCCTGTGTAATTACCTTAACAAGCTCCAGCTGTTTTCATTCTCAGAAGGTTTACTCCCTGATATACAGCTGCCTACCCCTTCGTAAGTGGCAGGACCTAAATGAGCTTTTTCCTCTGTTCCCTCACCACAATCCAGATTCTTTTGGGGAGTTACCAGTACAGTAACCATACCAGGAAGTACTTAATTTATTAAGCTACTGCTTTTCTTAATCTCAGTGGAGATATTTACTGATAAACAGCTACCTACGCAGCATGTTCATGTCGTTCCTAAATGAGCTTTTATCTCTCTCCCCTCACCACAAATCAGATTCTTCTGAGGAGTTCCCAGTACATTTTCCTTTCCCCTGTGTAATTACCTTACAAGCTCAGCTGTTTTTATTCTCAGAAGGTTACTCCCTGATATACAGCTGCCTACCCCCTTCGTAAGTGCAGGTCCTGAATTAGCTTTTTTTCTTTTTCCCTCACCACAATCCAGATTCTTTTGGGGAGTTACCAGTACAGTAACCATACCAGGAAGTACTTAATTTATTAAGCTACTGCTTTTCTTAATCTCAGTGGAGATATTTACTGATAAACAGCTACCTACGCAGCATGTTCATGTCGTTCCTAAATGAGCTTGTATCTCTCTCCCCTCACCACAAATCAGATTCTTCTGAGGAGTTCCCAGTACATTATCCTTTCCCCTGTGTAATTACCTTAACAAGCTCCATGCTGTTTTTATTCTCAGAAGGTTTACTCCCTGATATGCAGCTGCCTACCCCTTCGTAAGTGCAGGTCCTCAATGAGCTTTTTTCTCTGTTCCCTCACCACAATCCAGATTCTTTTGGGGAGTTACCAGTACAGTAACCATACCAGGAAGTACTTAATTTATTAAGCTACTGCTTTTCTTAATCTCAGTGGAGATATTTACTGATAAACAGCTACCTACGCAGCATGTTCATGTCGTTCTAAATGAGCTTTTATCTCTCCTCCCCTCACCACAATTCAGATTCTTCTGAAGAGTTCCCAGTACATTATCCTTTCCCCTGTGTAATTACCTTAACAAGCTCCAGCTGTTTTTATTCTCAGAAGGTTTACTCCCTGATATACAGCTGCCTACCCCCTTCGTAAGTGTAGGTCCTAAATGAGCTTTTTTCTCTGTTCCCTCACCACAATCCAGATTCTTCTGGGGAGTTACCAGTACAGTAACCATACCAGAAGTACTTAATTTATTAAGCTACTGCTTTTTTTAATCTCAGTGGAGATATTTACTGATAAACAGCTACCTACACAGCATGTTCATGTCGTTCCTAATGAGCTCTTATCTCTCTCCCCTCACCACAAATCAGATTCTTCTGAGGAGTTCCCAGTACATTATCCTTTCCCCTTTGTAATTACCTTAACAAGCTCCTAGCTGTTTTTATTCTCAGACGGTTTACTCCCTGATATACAGCTGCCAACCCCCTTCGTAAGTGCAGGTCCTAAATGAGCTTTTTTCTCTGTTCCCTCACCACAATCCAGATTCTTTTGGGGAGTTACCAGTACAGTAACCATACCAGGAAGTACTCTAATTTATTAAGCTACTGCTTTTCCTTAATCTCAGTGGAGATATTTACTGATAAACAGCTACCTACGCAGCATGTTCATGTCGTTCCTAAATGAGCTTTTATCTCTCTCCCCTCACCACAAATCAGATTCTTCTGAGGAGTTCCCAGTACATTATCCTTTCCCCTGTGTAATTACCTTAACAAGCTCCAGCTGTTTTTATTCTCAGATGGTTTACTCCCTGATATACAGCTGCCTACCCCCTTCGTAAGTGCAGGTCCTGAATGAGCTTTTTTCTCTGTTCCCTCACCACAATCCAGATTCTTTTGGGGAGTTACCAGTACAGTAACCATACCAGGAAGTACTTAATTTATTAAGCTACTGCTTTTCTTAATCTCAGTGGAGATATTTACTGATAAACAGCTACCTACGCAGCATGTTCATGTCGTTCCTAAATGAGCTTTTATCTCTCTCCCCTCACCACAAATCAGATTCTTCTGAGGAGTTCCCAGTACATTATCCTTTCCCCTGTGTAAATTTACCTTAACAAGCTCAGCTGTTTTTATTCTCAGAAGGTTTACTCCCTGATATACAGCTGCCTACCCCCTTCGTAAGTGCAGGTCCTAAATGAGCTTTTTTCTCTGTTCCCTCACCACAATCCAGATTCTTTTGGGAGTTACCAGTACAGTAACCATACCAGGAAGTACTTAATTTATTAAGCTACTGCTTTTCTTAAACTCAGTGGAGATATTTACTGATAAACAGCTACCTACGCAGCATGTTCATGTCGTTCCTAAATGAGCTTTTATCTCTCTCCCCTCACCACAAATCACATTCTTCTGAGGAGTTCCCAGTACATTATCCTTTCCCCTGTGTAATTACCTTAACAAGCTCCAGCTCTTTTTATTCTCAGAAGGTTTACTCCCTGATATACAGCTGCCTACCCCCTTCGTAAGTGCAGGTCCTAAATGAGCTTTTTTCTCTGTTCCCTCACCACAATCCAGATTCTTTTGGGGAGTTACCAGTACAGTAACCATACCAGGAAGTACTTAATTTATTAAGCTACTGCTTTTCTTAATCTCAGTGGAGATATTTACTGATAAACAGCTACTACGCAGCATGTTCATGTCGTTCCTAAATGAGCTTTTATCTCTCTCCCCTCACCACTAATCAGATTCTTCTGAGGAGTTCCCTAGTATATTGTACATTATCCATTCCCCTGTGTAATTACCTTAACAAGCTCCAGCTGTTTTTATTCTCAGAAGGTTACTCCCTGATATACAGCTGCCTACCCCCTTCGTAAGTGCAGGTCCTAAATGAGTTTTTTCTCTGTTCCCTCACGGAAATCCAGATTCTTCTGGGGAGTTACCAGTACAATAACCATACCAGATGTACTTTAATTTATTAGGCTACTGCTTTTCTTAATATCAGTGGAGATATTTACTGATAAACAGCTACCTACGCAGCCATGTTCAATGTCGTTCATAAATGAGCTTTTATCTCTCTCCACACACCACGAATCAGATTCTTCTCCGGAGTTCCTCAGTACATTATCCTTTCCCCCTGTGTAATTACCTTAACAAGCTCCCGCTGTTTTTATTCTCAGAAGGTATACTCCCTGATATACAGCTGCCTACCCCCTTCGTAAGTGAAGGTCCTAAATGAGCTTTTTTCTCTGTTCCCTCACCACAATCCAGATTCTTTTGGGATTTACCAGTACAGTAACATACCAGGAAGTACTTAATTTATTAAGCTACTGCTTTTCTTAATCTCAGTGGAGATATTTACTGATAAACAGCTACCTACGCAGCATGTTCTTGTCGTTCCTAATGAGCTTTTTATCTCTCTCCCCTCACCACAAATCAGATTCTTCTGAGGAGTTCCCAGTACATTATCCTTTCACCTGTGTAATTACCTTAACAAGCTCCAGCTGTTTTATTCTCAGAAGGTTTACTCCCTGATATACAGCTGCCTACCCCCTTCGTAAGTTGCAGGTCCTAAATGAACTTTTTTCTCTGTTCCCTCACCACATCCAGATTCTTTTGGGAGTTACCAGTACAGTAACCATACCAGGAAGTACTTAATTTATTAAGCTACTGCTTTTCTTAATCTCAGTGGAGATATTTACTGATAAACAGCTACCTACGCAGCATGTTCATGTCGTTCTTAAGTGAGCTTTTATCTCTGTCACCTCACCACAAATCAGATTCTTTGAGGAGTTCCCAGTACATTATCCTTTCCCCTGTGTAATTACCTTAACAAGCTCCAGCTGTTTTTATTCTCAGAAGGTTTACTCCCTGATATACAGCTGCCTACCCCCTTCGTAAGTGCAGGTCCTAAATGAGCTTTATTCTGTTCCCTACCACATCCAGATTCTTTTGGGGAGTTACCAGTACAGTAACCCATACCAGGAAGTACTTAATTTATTAAGCTACTGCTTTTCTTAATCTCAGTGGAGATATTTACTGATAAACAGCTACCTACGCAGCATGTTCACGTCGTTCGTAAATGAGCTTTTATCTCTCTCCCCCTCACCACAAATCAGATTCTTCTGAGGAGTTCCCAGTTACATTATCCTTTCCCTGTGTAATTACCATAACAAGCCCAGCTCTTTTTATTCTCAGACGGTTTACTCCCTGATACTACAGCTGCCTACCCCCTTCGTAAGTGCAGGTCCTAAATGAGCTTTTTTCTCTGTTCCCTCACCACAATCCAGATTCTTTAGGGGAGTTACCAGTACAGTAACCATACCAGGAAGTACGTAATTTATTAAGCTACTGCTTTTCTTAATCTCAGTGGAGATATTTTACTGATAAACAGCTACCTACGCAGCATGTTCATGTCGTTCCTAAATGAGCTTTTATCTCTCTCCCCTCACCACAAATCAGATTCTTCTGAGGAGTTCCAGTACATTTTCCTTTCCCCTGTGTAATTACCTTAACAGCTCCAGCTGTTTTTATTCTCAGAAGGTTTACTCCCTGATATACAGCTGCCTACCCCCTTCGTAAGTGCAGGTCATAATGAGCTTTTTTCTCTGTTCCCTCACCACAGTCCAGATTCTTCTGGGGAGTTACCAGTACAGTAACCATACCAGGAAGTACTTAATTTTATTAAGCTACTGCTTTTCTTAATCTCAGTGGAGATATTTACTGATAAACAGCTACCTACGCAGCATGTTCATGTCGTTCCTAAATGAGCTTTTATCTCTCTCCCCTCACCACAAATCAGATTCTTCTGAGGAGTTCCAGTACATTATCCTTTCCCCTGTGTAATTACCTTAACAAGCTCCAGCTGTTTTTATTCTCAGAAGGTTTACTCCCTGATATACAGCTGCTACCCTTCGTAAGTGCAGGTCCTAAATGAGCTTTTTTTCTCTGTTCCCTCACCACAATCCAGATTCTTCTGGGGAGTTACCAGTACAGTAACCATACCAGGAAGTACTTATTTATTAAGCTACTGCTTTTCTTATCTCAGTGGAGATATTTACTGATAAACAGCTACCTAAGCAACAAGTTCATGTCGTTCCTAACTGAGCTTTAATCTCTCTCCCCTCACCACAAATCAGATTCTTCTGGGAGTTACCAGTACATTATCCTTTCCCCTGTGTATTACCTTAACAAGCTCCAGCTGTTTTATTCTCAGAAGGTTTACTCCCTGATATACAGCTGCCTACCCCCTTCGAAGTGCAGGTCCTAAATGAGCTTTTTTCTCTGTTCCCTCACCACAATCCAGATTCTTTTTGGGAGTTACCAGTACAGTAACCATACCAGGAAGTACTTAATTTATTAAGCTACTGCTTTTCTTAATCTCAGTGGAGATATTTACTGATAAACAGCTACCTACGCAGCATGTTCATGTCGTTCCTAAATGATCTTTTATCTCTCTCCCCTCACCACAAATCAGATTCTTCTGAGGAGTTCCCAGTACATTATCCTTTCCCTGTGTAATTACCTTAACAAGCTCCAGCTGTTTTTATTCTCAGAAGGTTTACTCCCTGATATACAGCTGCCTACCCCCTTCGTAAGTGCAGGTCCTAAATGAGCTTTTTTCTCTGTTCCCTCACCACAATCCACATTCTTTTGGGGAGTTAGCAGTACAGTAACCATACCAGGAAGTACTTAATTTATTAAGCTACTGCTTTTCTTAATCTCAGTGGAGTTATTTACTGATAAACGGCTACCTGCCCAGCATGTTCATGTCGTTCCTAAATGAGCTTTTATCTCTCTCCCCTCACCACAAATCACATTCTTCTGAGAGTTCCCAGTACATTGTACATTATCCTTTCCCCTGTGTAATTACCTTAACAAGCTCCAGCTGTTTTTATTCTCAGAAGTTTACTCCCTGATATACAGCTGCCTACCCCCTTCGTAAGTGCAGGTCCTAAATGAGCTTTTTCTCTGTTCCCTCACCACAATCCAGATTCTTTTGGGGAGTTACCAGTAACAGTAACCATACCAGGAAGTACTTAATTATTAGAGCTAATGCTTTTCTTAATCTCAGTGGAGATATTTACTGATAAACAGCTACCTACGCAGCACTGTTCATGTCGTTCCTAAATTAGCTTTTATCTCTCTCCCCTCACACTAATCAGATTCTTCTGAGGAGTTCCCAGTACATTGTACATTATCACATTCCCCTGTGTAATTACCTTAACAAGCTCCAGCTGTTTTTTATTCTCAGAAGGTTTACTCCCTGATATACAGCTGCC